>NW_019154091.1:35668045-35669793 GCF_002288905.1 Enhydra lutris kenyoni | reverse complement strand
AATGATGCCCAACGGGAAGCCTGGGGGCTCAGTCTGTTAAGCCTCTGCCTTTGGCTCAGGTCATGGTCCCAGGGTCCTTGGATTGAGCCCCACATCAGGCTCTCTGCTTGGCAGGGAGCCTGCTTCCTCCTGTCTCTCTGCCTACCTATTTACTTTGTCAAATAAAAAAATCTTAAAAAAAAAGAAAAAGAATGATGCCCAACGGGAAGCCTGGGGGCTCAGTCTGTTAAGCCTCTGCCTTTGGCTCAGGTCATGGTCCCAGGGTCTTCAGACTGAGTCCCACATCAGGCTCCCTGATCAGTGGGAAGCCTGCTTTTCCCTCTGCCTGCTGCTCGCCTTTCTTGTGCAACCTCGTTTTCTTGTCTCTGACAAATCCTTTAAATTAATGATGAACAGAATGATGAGCAGCAGTCACTCAAAACTCTTAATGATGAGCACAGGGTGTGAATAGCACTTGTGTTTTCAGGATTGTCCAACAATTGATGTAGATGTATAATGTTAGTAATCCAGCCTTTTTGATGGTTTTTGAATAAATATATCTTTTTCCCCCCATAAAGCTTCAAAAAGATCTACAGCAGAAGGAAACAGAGGAGGTAAAACAAGATTTTCTCACGTTATACATGTGGGGGGCTATCTGGTTTTTGTTTTGTTCTGTTTTTTTTTGTTTCTTGTTTGTTTTTTTTTGAGAGGAGAAAAGGGGAATGGATTTGGACCTTCTAAATCTCTCAGAACTCTGGAGAAATCCATTTGTGTTTGTAATTCTTTAGTTCTTTTTTTCCTTTTTTCTTAGAGCAGTTTTAGATTAATGGCAAAGCAGAGCAGAAGGTTGAACCTTCCCATGTATCTCCTGAACAGTGCCCACCACTATGAACATTCCATGCCATGATGAATTTGTACAGTTGGCAAACCTACAGGGTACCCACGATCACCTCAAGTCTGTTATTTACATTAGGTTTAACCCTTGGTGGTACATTTGTACTTTTACAAGTGTTGTCAAAAACATGGTCATGAAGATAATCTGTAGTAAGAGCAGACAACCCCAAGTACTGGATCCAGTTACTTTGAAGGGATTCAGAGAATGACACAAGGATACATTTTTTACTGGTTGACAATCAGATGTTCCTATAACAGAATGACCCACAGTCTGGCATTCTTTGGTACCCATACATTTCAGTTCAGTCTTGCCTCTTTGCCTCTAAAAACGTGTATTCCAAAGGCTATTTTAGGGTTGCCTGAGTGGCTCAGTTGGTGAAGCGTCCAACTCTTTTTTTAAATTTTCAAATTTTTTATTTTTTATTTTTATTTTTTTTTAAAGATTTTATTTATTGATTTGACAGAGAGAGATCACAAGTAGACAGAGAGGCAGGCAGAGAGAGAGAGAGAGAAGCAGGCTCCCTGCCGAGCAGAGAGCCCGATGCGGGACTCGATCCCAGGACCCTGAGATCATGACCTGAGCCAAAGGCAGCGGCTTAACCCACTGAGCCACCCAGGTGCCCAAATTTTCAAATTTTTTAAATAAACATACAATGTATTATTAGCCCTAGGGGTACAGGTCTGTGAATTGCCAGGTTTACACACTTCACAGCACATTCCATAGCACATACCCTCCCCAATGTCCATAACCCCACCACCCTCGCCCTCCCCCCTCCCCCACAACCCTCAGTTTGTTTTGTGACATTAAGAGTCTCTTACGGTTTGTCTCCCTCCCAATCCCATCTTGTTTCATTTATTCTTTTCCTTCCCCCCCC
>NW_019154091.1:35439313-35667945 GCF_002288905.1 Enhydra lutris kenyoni | reverse complement strand
CCCCCCACATTGCCTCTCCACTTATTCATATCAGGGAGATCATATGATAGTTGTCTTTCTCCAATTGACTTATTTGAAGCGTCCAACTCTTGATCTCAGCGCTGGTCTTGATCTTGGGGTGAGTTCAAGCCCTGAGTTCATCTCCGTGCTCCACTGGAGTCCACTTAAAAGGTTATCAAAATAACCAAGCCTTGATTTGAGGGTGGTTACATCTCATGGTGCAGTTAATCCATTTTATTTAAATTATTAAGGCAGTTAAATTCATTTCTTCTCAGGGTGAAGCAAGAGTGGAAAGATTCAGATGTCGCTGTCATTATTGCCTGTATCACAAAGATCTTGCTGAGGAAACCAGCATGGAGAATAATGATGACGTGGAGCCAATGTAAACAGACTTTTATTCTTGAACTATTTCTTTCTGCTAGTGATTTTAGGATCATTTTGCAGCAGCTTGGAAGGCTGCTCGATGTTAGGGCAAACTAATACTTTGATAATCTGATATTACAAGGGGGTTTTTTAATATCTTTTTTTTTACCGTGATGCCAGTAATTTGTGAGGAATCCTGTATAGTTGCATTTGGATGACTTCAGTATACTTGCACCTTTTTGATTTGACCTAAGGAAGCACTAATAGGTTTTGAATGTTGCCTGTGTGTTTGAGAGACCTGAAGTCATTAAGATCTAATATCAAAAATTGGAAGCCAAGTAACTTGTGCAGAAGGAATACAAGAAAACTGGGTGGTTTGGTAAGCAAAATTAGGGTGGGTACATATGCTAGATTTTCTGGTTTTCTGACATTGTAATAAAATTTTTTTGTTGTGCTCTTTCAGTTTCCAGTAGGAAGTGTGTATGTAGAGGATCTTAATAAAATTGAGTTATTTGGATATCTGTTAATGAGTCTTGTGTTTAACTCATTTTTGCTGTATGTTTAATGAACAAGAGTTCTTATGACATTGCTAGCATGTAAACTGGCATTCTAATGTGTGGTGATGTCCTACTGGAAAGGGAGCTGATATTCCTGGGTAAGGTTGGAAAGCAAGGAGACAGATACTGGGTGGCCTGGGTGGCTCAGTAGGTTAAAGTGTCCTCTTCGGCTTAGGTCATGATCTTGGGGTCTTGGGATCGATCCCCCACATCAGGCTTCCTGCTCGTGGGGAATCTTTTTCCCTCTACCCTCCCCCCTGCTCGTGATCTCTCTTGCTCTTTCAAATCTTTCAAAAGACAGATTCTTGTACATAGCACCTTCTGGAAGAGCTCTTGAAAACTGGGAGGGAGATAGAGGTGAAGTATGTGTTCTCCTCCATATGGAGGAGAAGCGACTAGAGACCTGGGTGAAGAAATAAATCCCATAAATACATAGGTATGGAACCATAATCTGTTGGTCCTCAGAATGGGGTGGAGGCAGAAACAGCATGAACTTGAAGACTGGTTGCAACAAATGGAAAGGGTAATGGGTGATGTTGGGGGGAGGATATTAAATATTGGCCTCTGCTCACTACCAAAGTAGGTCTTAAGAGGTTACTCTACTTAGGTCTAGTCTAGCTGTCCTAGTCTACTAACACGGATAAGTTGTGGGAAGGCTTGAAGTTTCGTTAAGCTTGCAACAAAATTCGGCAGCATATATTTTTCACAGAAAACCTATTCAAGACCGCACAAAAGTGGCTGAGAGAGGGAAATCCCTTTCTGCACTTTAAATACTGTATTACATAGCTCTCCCATCTTTCCTTTTGAGTTCCTTTCTCAGGTGTTCTGAGATGCAGGGCCCCTGACGTGGGGCTTGATGGCAGGACCCTGGAATCATGACCTCAGGCACCCCTAAAAAATTCTTCCAGAATTCAACATGGAGCTCACACTCAGCCCTTGAGATCAAGAGTTGCTTGTTCTACTGACTGAGCTAGCCTGGTGTCTACATTTTTATTTTTAACTTAACGAAAATTCCCAGGATTAGGCCAGTAAGTCTATGTATTTCACCTAGGTATTAGCCATGCTTAACACTTTTTACTGACATACTTGGAAATTTCTAATGTTAACAATCCTTCATTCTCAAATACTTAGTATTTTGAATAAGTGTTCTCTGACAGAATAGCAAATTTAAGACATTTTTTTGGTAAGAAATTGTATAATTTTTGCCTATTCAGCCTTCTGTATCACTGTTCTGTGACTCTTCAATGTAGCAGAGATTGAGGTTTCTTTGTCTAATGCAATCTGAACATCAGTGGGTGATTTTTCTCTCCTTTATCATACCGGCCATATTTGTATATGTGTGTACTTCAGGAACTTAGAATTAAGATTTTCTCTCCAGTGGTTACCCCTAAAACTTAAACCACCTTAATATTTTTACTTTTCCTTAGTACCTATATTTCTAATGTGAACAGTAATTAAATTTTTCCCTTCCTACATCTTTCAGTCTTCTCCACCTTTTTTTTTTTTTTAAGATTTTTATTTGTTTGAGAGATACAAGTAGGCAGAGAGGCAGGCAGAAAGGGGGAAGCAGGCTCCCTGCTGAGCAGAGAGCCCAGTGCGGGGCTCGATCCCAGGACCCTGGAATCATGACCTGAGCGGAAGAGAGAGGCTTTAACCCACTGAGCCACCCAGGCGCCCCTCTTCTCTACCTCTGAATCTGAATCCGTTATCTTTTGGTGTTAAACCCCACTCAACTCAAGTTTACAGAGAAACCAGCTATTATCATGTACCTTCTTCCCCTCAACTTTTTTTAAAAAGATTTTATTTATTCATTTGACAGAGATGACAAGTAGGCAGAGAGGGGTGGGAGAAGCAGGCTCCCCGCTGAGCAGAAAGCCCCACGTGGGACTTGATCGCAGGACCCGAGATCATGACCTGAGCTGAAAGCAGAGGCTTAATCCACTGAGCCACCCAGGCGCCCCTCTCCTCAACTTTTCAACTGTCATTCCTACATCATTAGATTTTCCACTGCTTGTTCTGCTACTTCTATCTGCTCACTTTTTTTTTTCTTTGACAGACAGATCACAAGTAGGCAGAGAGGCAGGCAGAGAGAGAGGAGGAAGCAGGCTCCACGCTGAGCAGAGAGCCCGATGCGGGGCTCCATCCCAGAACCCTGGGATCATGACCTGAGCTGAAGGCAGAGGCTTAACCCACTGAGCCACCCAGGTGCCCCTATCTGCTCACTTTTTAAAGTCCCTTTTCCTCCAGTTACTATGTAATGCCCATTGCTAACTCTTCTGTTCTTTTTTTTCTTGAGAGACGGCCTGTCATTCCTTTTGCTCGAGGATATTAGGAGCATTGTTCTACTGTTGTAAAGGCTGAGTGTCCTTCAGAGCTGAGACCAGCTTGCTCCCCTGCCCCCATCCCCCTCAAGTATCTTGCCGGACTGTTCAATGCAAAAGGGTCTTTTTTTTTTTTTTTTTAAGATTTTATTTATTTATTTGTCAGGGACAGAGGGAGAGAGAGCGAGCGAGCACAGGCAGACAGAGAGGCAGGCAGAGGCAGAGGGAGAAGCAGGTTCCCCGCCGAGCAAGGAGCCCGATGTGGGACTCGATCCCAGGACATTGGGATCATGACCTGAGCCAAAGGCAGCCGCTCAACCAACTGAGCCACCCAGGCGTCCCCAAAAGGGTCTTTTATATTAACTCTAACTCTCTGGACCCTTTTCTCTTGAGCACGGTGTGTTCTTTGGTTTCATTTAGTATCTTGAGTACTTTCTTCAGAATGGATCTGTTCCATTGCTTTTGTTTTATCTGGGGAGTCCAATTCTGTATATTTGCGACTGCCTTTGCTTGTCTTTGTATTTTTTTCTAGAATTCTCTAAAAATTTCCACTCAATTTTCTTTATTTTTTTTTAAAGATTTTATTTATTTGACAGAGATCACAAGTAGGCAGAGAGGCAGGTAGAGAGAGGGAGAAGCAGGCTCCCTGCTGAACAGAGAGCCCAATGTGGGGCTCAATCCCAGGATCTTGGGATCATGACCTGAGCCGAAGGCAGAGGTTTTAACCCACTGAGCCACTCAGGCACCCCTCCACTCAATTTTTGTTGTTACTCCTTTTATCTTCTGTTCACAGGCATACCTTGGAGTGATAGTGATTTTGGTTCCAGACCACTGCAGTAAAGCAGGTATCACAACAAAGCAAGTCAAATGAATTTTTTGGTTTCCCAATGCATAGAAAAGTTTGGTTTACACTATGCTGTAGTTCATTAAATGTGCAAAAGCATTATGTCTAAAAAATGTAGATACCCTAATTAAATACTTTATTGCTAAAAATACTAACCACCATCTGAGCTTTTAGCTAGTGGTGGTCTTTTTCCTGGTGGACCATCTGGCTTCTGATGTTGATGGCTGCTGCCAGATGAGGGAGGTTCCTTGCTGAAGGCTGGGGTGACTGTGGCAGGTTCTTTAAATAACAAGGAAGTTTGCTTCATCTATTCCTTTCAGGAGCAATTTCTGGGTAGCATGAATCTATGCGGTTCAATGGCATTTTACCCACAGAGCATCTTTCAGAATTGGATCCTCCTCTCCTGCCTGCTGGTGCTTTATCAACTAAGTTAGTGTAATATTCTAAATCCATTGTCATTTCAACAGTCTTCACAGCATCTTCTATAGGAGTAGATTCCATTTCCTGAAGCCACTTTCTTTGCTCTTCTATCAGAAGAAACTCATTCAGATTTGGTCATGAGGTTGCATCAACTCAGGCACATCGTAGGCTCCGTCTGATTCTAGTTCTCTTGCTGTTTCAACCACATCTGCAGTCACTTTCTCTCCTGAAGTCTTGAACCCCTCAATCCTCCAGTGAGGACTGGAATCCGCTTCCTCCAAACTTGTTAATATTGCTACTTTGACCACTCACCTGGAATAACAGATGTTCTTAATGGCATCAAGAATAGCAAATTCTTTCCGGAAGGTTCTCATTTTATCCAGATGTATCAGAGAATTCACTATCAATGGCAGCGATAGTCTTATACAAGTTACTTCTTAAAGAATAAGACTTAAAAAGTCTTAAAATAAGAATTAAAAGTTGAAATTACTCCTTGCGGGGTGCCTGGGTGGCTCAGTGGGTTAAAGCCTCTGCCTTCAGCTCAGGTCATGATCCCAGGGTCCTGGGATCGAGACTTGCATCAGGCTCTCTGCTCAGCAGGGAGCCTGCTTCCTCCTCTCTCTCTGCCTGCCTCTCTGCCTACTTGTGATCTCTCTCTGTCAAACAAATAAATAAATAAATCTTTAAAAAAAAAAGAAATTACTCCTTGCTCTATGGGCTACGGAACGGATGGTGTATTAGCAGTAATGAAAACAACGTGAATCGCAGTGGATGTCTCCATCAGAGCTCCTGGGTGACCAGGTGCAGTGTCCCTGAGCAGTCCTATTTGGACGGGAATCTTTTATTCTGGGCAGTAGTTTCCAACAGTGTGCTTAACATTCAATAAACCGTGTCATAAATGTGCTGTTCTGCAGGCTTTGCTATTCCACTTACCCCAGGCAGAGCACATTTAATACAATTCTTAAGGGCCCTAGAATTTGCAGGATGGTGAAGATTTAAGTCACCAGCTGCACTTGCCCCTAACATTACTTCATCCTTGGAAGCTCTGAAGCCAGGCCTGACTTCTCACTGGCTATGAAAGCCCCAGATGGTATCTCCCAGTAGAGGCCTGTTTCACCTACTTTAAAAAATATGTGGTTTGCAAATACTTTTCCCTACTCATTTGTTTTTTCATCCTCTGTGAGGTTTTTCATGGAGCAATAGTTCTTAATGAAATCCAATTTATGAATTTTTCCTTTTATGAATCCTGCTTTTAGTGTCAACTCTTAAGAGCTCTTTGCCTTTGGGTTCTTGGGTGGCTCAGTCAGCTAGGTGTTTGCCTTCGGCTCAGGTCATGATCCTAGGGTTCTGGGATCAAGTCCCTCATCAGGCTCCTTGCTTAGGAGTCTGCTGCTCCCTCTGCCTGCTGCTCCCCGCACTTGTGCTCTCTCCCTCTCTGTCAAATAAATAAAATCCTTAAAAAAAAAAAAAATCGCTGCCTAGTTCTAGATTCTGAAGACTTTTCTTATGTTGTTTTTGTTTTAAGATTTTATTTATTTATTTGACAGAGAGGGACACAGCGAGAGAGGGAACAGAAGCAGGGGGAGTGGGAGAGGGAGAAGCAGGCTTCCCATGGAGCAGGGAGCCTGATGTGGGGCTTAATCCCAGGATCCTGAGATCATGACCCAAGCCGAAGGCACAAGCTTAACGACTGAGCCACCCAGATGTCCCCTCTATGTTGTTTTAAATTTAAGTCTCTGACTTTTATTAATGATATAAGGCTTTTTCCACCATTTTGGAGGCTGTGGAGACCTGCGGCTGACAGGACTTCTAAAACAAATATGTCTGGCGGGCTGTGGGTGAAGGCCATTTTTACTGGCTGTAAGTGGTTGTCTCTGAAACCAAGGGACCAAACAGCTCTTCTTAAAATTGAAGGTTAAGGGGCGCCTGGGTGGGTCAGTGGGTTAAAGCCTCTACCTTTGGCTCAGGCCCTGATCTCAGGGCCCTGGGATGGAGCCCCACATCGGGCTTTCTGCTCAGCAGGGAGCCTGCTTCCCCCTTCTGTCTCAGCCTGCTTCTCTGGCTACTTGTGATCACTGTCTGTCAAATAAATAAATAACATTTAAAAAAAATTGAAGGTATTTATGTTAGAGATGAAACTGAATTTTCTATCTAGGCGAGACATGCTTAGATATATGTGTAAAGCAAAGGACACAGTGACTCCTGGTGGCCAATCGAATAAAACCAGAGTAATTTGGGGAAAGGCAACTTAGACCCAAGGAAGCCATGGCGTGGTTCATGCCAGATTTCCGCTAAGGCCATTGGACACAGAATCCATGTGATGCTGGACCCCTCAAGGATTTAAACATTAAAAGGTATGTAATATAAGGGGTGCCTGGGTGGCTCATTCGATTAAAGGGCAGCCTTTAGCTCAGGTCATGACCTCAAGGTCCTGGGATGGAGTCTCCCGCCTGGGCTACCTGCTCAGGGAGAGTCTGCTTCTCCCTCTGCTTGCCACCCCCCAAACCCCTCTCGTGCTCACTCGCTCTCTCAAAAGTAAATAAAACCTTAAAAACAAAAACAAAAAATACTTATTTTAGGCCTCTCTCCAGACCGAATCTACGCCAAGTGCTTGCCAGTTCTCCTGGGCTTTCTGCCCAAATTGAGGTCGATTTGGGCAGAAAGCTCATGAAAATTAGCCAGCATTGTGCGGGGATTCAGGCCCCAATTGTGCCCCCTCTTTAGAGCACTTTCTCCCTAGGTGCAGATTGTGACCATCTGGGAACTCGAACAGGGGACACGGGACTCCCAAGAGAGCCCCAGCTGAGGGGCGCTTTCCGGGGAGGAGTTGAGGGAGGCGTTCAGGCTGAGCATCAGGCTCTGTGTGGGTGGCCTGGTAGGGCGTCGAATTGTGGGTGGCCTGGGTACGGGGCAGGTAGGTTTCTCCCGGTCTGAGGGTTCTGTGTAGCTCCAAAAGGCACGGTTTCCATCTTTTGGCAGGGAGACTCCTGGGGTGTGGCTCAGGGGTCCCCAATCTGAAGGGCTTGGGGGACAGGCCCCTGGGGACAGAGGCCTGAAAAACCAACCTAGCATAAGGGTTAGGGCCTAGGGTAATGGCAGGCCGGATCTGCCAGTGCTGAAACGAAACCCCAGGGGGCTGAGTTGAGGGTTTGGCCACGTGTGCACCTGGCTTTTAGAGTGCTTTCTTGCAGGGTTCCGGCAGTGACCACTCCGGAACTCGGGTCAGGCTTTGGTGGCTCCCCTGAAGGCCCACACAGCCGGAAGGGAGTTCGCTGGGGGTTTCGGCCAATTCTCACGAGCTTTCTCCCCAAATCGATATTGATTTGGGGAGAAAGCTCATGAGAATTGGCCAGCGTTGTGTGGTGGTTCAGGCCACACTCCCACCCGCTGTTGAGAGAGCTTTGTGGTTAGGTCCCTGTTGTGATCATCTGGAAACTCCTGCGGGGGGATATGCGGCTCTCATGAGGACCCCAGCTGAGGGGAGCTTTTCGGGGGGCAGAGTTGAGGGAGGGGCTCAGGCTGAGTATCAGGCTCCATTTTGGTGGTCTGGAGGAACGACGAAAGTGGGGGTGTCCTGGGGGGGGTATGCACATTTCTTCCAGTCTGAGGGTTCTGTGCATCTCCAAATGGCACAGTTTCCTCCAGCGTGGCAGGCCGAGTCCTGGGGTGTGTCTCAGCGGTCCCCAATCTGGAAGGCTTGGGGGCTACACCTGTTGGCACAGAAGCCTGAAAACCCAACCTAGGGTTAGGGTTAGGGCCTAGGGCATGGCAGGCCCTATCTCCCGGTGCGAAGGTGGGCTCCCTGGGGGGATGATTTGAGAGCAGGAATCAGGTAGTGCTATCAGTCCCTGGGATTTTGGCAAGGGGGACCGCCAATGCTATCTGTGGCCTCAGTTGGGCATGCAGGTTCTGCTGCTCTGAGAGTTCTGCTCAGCTGCATATGGCACGGTTTCCTCCTGGGTGGCAGGTGGAGTCCTTGGGGTGTGGCTCAGGGGTCCTCAATCTGGAGGGCTTAGGGCCCAGGTCTCTGGGATAGAAGCCTGAAAACCCAATCTAGTGTTTGGGTTAGGGCCTTGGAGCATGGCAGGCCCTATCAGCTCACACTGGTGTGAGATTCCCGGAGGGCTGATTTGAGGGTGGGGTTCAGGTGATGCATCAGGTTTTGGTTTTGTGGCCGGGAGCTGCCGGGAGCCACCCGTAGTTGGGGTGGACTCAGGAGGGCATGCAGTTTTCTCCCACTCCGAGGGTTCTGTGCATCTCCAAATGGCATGGTTTCTTCCTGGGTGGCAGGCTGAGTCCTGGGGTGTGGATTGCCAGTCATCAATCTGGAAGACTTGGGGGCCAGGCCATGAAAAGGGGACAAAGCCTGAAAACCCAATCTAGGGTTAGGGTTTGGGCTTCCGGCATCGCAGAACTGATCTGTTGGCGCTAGGGCCAGCTCCTGTGGGGGATGAGCTGAGGACAGGCATCAGTCCCCAGGATTGTGGCCAGAGGGGTCCGCCGGAGCTAGGGGTGGCCTCAGTTGGGCATGCAGGTTTCTGCTGCTCCGAGGGTTCTACGCAACTCCAAATGGCACAGTTTCCTCCTGGGTGGCTGTTGGAGTCCTGCGGTGTGGTACGAGGGTCCCGAAATGGGTGAGTCAGCTTCGGGTGGTGGATAAAGAACAGGATGAAAATCAGAATGAAACTGGCACTGTTATTCTTAAATACTGTTGATATATAATCAACACAGATCAACAGATCACGATGGTAATGAATCCCAGCTCAGGTGGCTGCCTCTCTTCAAAGGCACCGTAAATCCTTCCTTCCCCATTTAACCTCAGTTGGAAAAACAGAAGTCCCATGATGCTTAAGAAGAATGGAGTAGGGGGCACCCTGGTGACCCAATGGGTTAAGCATGTGACTCTTGATTTTGGCTCTGGTCGTGATCTCAGAGTCTTGGGATGGAGACCCAAGTCAGGCTCCATACTCAGCTTGGAGTCTATCTGGGATTCTCTCTCCCCATCTCCCCCTTCTACTCTCCCCACTCGTGTGCTCCCTCTCTCTTTCTAAAGTAAATAAAGTAAAAAAAGAAAAAAAAAGGATGGAATAATGGAGAATAAACGGAAATGGTGTGACACATTAATGTAGGTTTTCAATTGCCAGCCTGTGCTTGGATGTCAAGCAAAGCTCTTCTTTGCTACCTTTAATGGTCATGCCAAAAAGAAACCTTTCTTTTTTTAAACAGTTTTACTGAGATATAATTTACATACTATATAATTTGCTCAAACCTCTTTGCAGTTAATATTAAGCAGTACTGAATGTCAAGATTTATGTCTTTTCTTTAAAGATTTTATTTGTTGGGCGCCTGGGTGGCTCAGTGGGTTGGGCCGCTGCCTTCGGCTCAGGTCGTGATCTCAGGGTCCTGGGATCGAGTCCCGCATCGGGCTCTCTGCTCAGCGGGGAGCCTGCTTCTCTCTCTCGCTCTCTCTGCCTGCCTCTCTGCCTACTTGTGATCTCTCTCTGTCAAATAAATAAATAAAATCTTTAAAAAAAAAAAAAAGATTTTATTTGTTTATGTATTTGTCAGAGAGAGAAAGAGAGCACAAGCAGGCAGAGTGGCAGGCAGAGAGAGAAGCAGGTTCCCCACTGAGCAAGGGGCCCAATGTGGGACTTGATCCCAGGACCCTGGGATCATGACCTAAGCCAAAGGCAGTGGCTTAACCAACTGAGCCACCCAGGCATCCCAAGATTTTGTCTTAATTTTATTTTGTATTATATAATCAAATGTGTCCTGCATTCATTTTTCATTTGGTTAATAAATATTTTTACATTCTTTTTAAAATTTTGAAAATATTTTGCCTTAAATATATTTATTATGTTCTGTATATGACAGGTTTCTCTATAATTCCATTTTAATAGTCTCTTCTTTGAAATAGATGATTTTCATATGCTTATATTTTAAATTTTTTATGAAAATTTCTTTCATAGTTATTTTTCAATTTAAACTATATCTCTTCCCAATTCCAGACTCTTCAGTTATTTCGCCATCCTTTGGACATAACCAGTAAATCAGCATGTTTTTTTTTTTTTAAAGATTTATTTATTTATTTATTTATTTATTGGACAGACAGAGATCACAAGTAGGCAGAGAGGCAGGCAGAGAGGCTGGGGGGGGAAGCAGGCTCCCCGCTGAGCAGAGAGCCTGATGCGGGGCTCGATCCCAGGACCCTAGGATCATGACCTGAGCCGAAGGCAGAGGCTTTAACCCACTGAGCCACCCAGGTGCCCCAGCAGAATCATTTTTAATCATGTTTTCGATGTGCTATTTTCTGCCATGATCTCAATTATCATGTATACGAGCCCTCGCTGCTTTATTCCCTTGAATATGTTTGGAAATAGAGTCTCCTGGCCTAGGCTTTCTGTTTTCTCTTTTTAAATTTTTATGTGTTTATTTATTTTACCTTGTGCCAAGTACTTCACCACCAGGACAGCTCAAAAACTTGACATCTGTCTAACTGAGGTCTCAAATTCAACATTTTTGTTCTGAAACATGCGGTGTCTTTTAGGAAGAAGTAAGAGGCGAGACAAGGGAATTACCATATGTTTTCTTAGTTCCTGACCATGTGAATTCTGAATCAGCATCTTTCCCCTGATATTGAACAGTTCTCCATTTACTGATTTTTGTAATTTTGTAAGCAATGTGCAGTTAACTATTTTATGGCATGGAGGTGGGAAGACGACTTACCATGTACTATAAGACCGGCTATCTATGCACTGGCTAGCTTCCCTTCATGATGGTTACCGTGTGCTCCTCAGCATTGCGTGGAAGTGAAAACATTCATTGTTCACTTCTGTGGAACTTCCATTTTTGTCAAATTCATCTATATAATTAAAATTTTTACCCACTCACTTACCTCCATGATTCCCCAAGAAATCAGAAATATGTTTCTCTGGTCTTTTAATTAAGCTGAAATATAATAGTGGTATTTTTAGAAGTTAAAGGAATCTGAGAATCTGGAAATGTCAACTCTCTAGACAGACACTCAAATCAACTTCCACATATGCTTTTTTGATTGAAAATAATTAAGCCAAGTATATTTTTGTACTCCCCCTTTCTAGTGCCCTTGTTCTTAATATATGTGTGTATGCGCACATGCTCTTTGCTGCTTTTGTTCCTCAGTACCCACGGACTGATATGCTCCTGCTATTTCAAACCCTTCTCTGTGCACAGCAGATGAAAACTGCACCGAGACTGCTGACACTATACATCCCCACAGTGTTTAGAGAAATGTATGTGGGTTTAGGTCTTGGCAGGAATAGAAATTCAACAATGCCACTCAGTGATACGAGATTGTCTTTATAAGTACTACCTACAAGGCCAAACTATCCTGTCATCAAATTTCTACTTAATATGTAGAATTAATCAGGGTTTATCAGTTGGTTATCATGGCTTTTGTATGGCAGACATAGGCCTACCCAGCATGGGATCTATGGGATTGTGCTCACTCAGCATTTAGGAAGACATACTTAATTCTTCAGTGTGTCCCATTTTCTATGGCCCATTGTCCTCTGCTGTACTGAGGCAGAGCTGTTGTTCTGCATTATCAGCTGTATTTCCTACACTGTCACCATCTGGAGGAGGAGAAAGAAAAAGGAAGCCCTAATGTACTTTTTTCTTATCCAGTATGTGCCCTGTCTCCAGAGAACCCTAAGACTTTAAGGTATAAGGGATATAAAAAGATCAGAAAACCTATATCCTTACTTCTGTTTGATGCTGGAATCTGCTCTGACAGTTTTAACTCATTAGCTAATTTATTACCAATGATTTCAGCCAAACAGGATTCATGAGATTCATTCATTTATACATTTTTTCTTTGAATATTTATTTCATACTGTGCTCTGAAGATACAATTGAGAAATAAGCAAAGATCCCAGCTTTCATGAATTTTACATTGAATAGGAAAAGAAAGACCAAAAAACAAAAAATGATTAGGAAAAAGATATGATGTCAGGTATCATTAGGAGCCATAGATGAAATATGGAAAAGAATTGCTAAAGAGAATGATGGAGCTCAATTTCAAATCAGATGATTAGGAAACACCGCACTGAAGAAGTGTCTGGGGACAGAAGCCTTGGGAAGTGAGCATGAGTGTTATCCATAGAAGAGCTTTCTAGGCAAAGCCAAAGCCCTAACCCAAACACTTATGGATATAAAAGCTTTTTTTTTTTTTTTTTAAGATTTTATTTATTTATTTGACAGAGATCACAAGTAGGCAGAGAGAGAGAGAGAAAGGGAAGCAGTCTCCCTGCTGAGCAGAGAGCCCCATGTGGTACTCGATCCCAGGACCCTGAGATCATGACCTGAGCCGAAGGCAGCGGCTTAACCCACTGAGCCACCCAGGTGCCCCTGGATATAAAAGCTTTTAGGTGTCTGTTGCCTGGTGTGTTTGAAGAGCAAAGGTTCAGTATGGCTAACACACAAGAAATAAGGAAGGTAATAACAGGACATGTGGTCAGAGAGGTGATGTGATTAGAGGAGAGTGATATGCAGATCTCCTGGAACATTGTAGGCTACTGTAATGATTTTTGCTTTCTGACTAGTAGGGCAAGTCATTGACAGGTTTTGAAGGATGGAGTGGCATTATATGATTGACATTCTAAAAGTCAAATGTCTATATATTTATATATTGGTGTCAGTATAAATACAGATATGGATAATTTCTCCCAGCTGAAGTGTGGACAATAGGTAATTGGGTTGAAATCAGAATCAGGGAACAAAGGAGGAGGCTGTCACAATTATCTAGACTAGAGGCTTGGATCGTGTCACTGTGGCGGATGTAGTAAGCTACAGAATTTTATTTTTTTAAGCTACAGAATTTTAAATATATTTGAATAATAGAGCTGATAGGATTGGCAGCCAAAGTGAATGCTGGCTATAAAAGAAGAATTAAGGATGACACCAAGATTTTTAGTTTAGGCAGCTGAAAAACAATGTAGCTATAATCCTGACAGAGAAGATGTCAGAGGAAGTAGGTTTTGGAAGATAGGACAAGTCTGCTTTGGAAATGTTGAGTTCAAGGTGTCTTTGACTACTTAGGTAAAGACAGTAGGTGGTATCGCACAGGTCTGGAACTCAAGGATTTAGGAGAGAAATCTAGGCTGGAGAGTACTTTTAGAGTTCATTCATATTTAGATAATATTTAAAGCTATGATTATCAAGGAGTGAATTTAAATAAGGAAAAAAATATCCAAATATTTTGTTTAAAGGTTCTGTGATGTTAGGATAATGGGAAGCTAAAAGGAATAACCACTGATACAGAAGGGAAAACACTGGGAGGGGAAAGGCCCCGGAACACCACTGAAGAAGTATTTTTTAGAAAATGGCTATGCCTGGGGTGCCTGGGTGGCTCAGTGGGTTAAAGCCTCTGCCTTCAGCTCAGGTCATGATCTCAGGGTCCTGGGATTGAGCCCCGAATCGGGCTCTCTGCTCAGCGGGGAGACGGCTTCCTCCTCTCTCTCTGCCTGCCTCTCTGCCTACTTGTGATCTGTCAAATAAATAAAATCTTTAAGAAAAAAAGAAAATGGCTATGTCTAAAACTACTATAATGTTACATGTCAGTTCTCTCAAGTAAGAAGAGTGGGAGTGAATAATATGTAAAATTCTGCTGATAAATAAAGGCTGGCAGGGGCGCCTGGGTGGCTCAGTGGGTTAAGCCTCTGCTCCTCGGGGAGCCTGCTTCCCTTCCTCTCTCTCTGCCTGCCTCTCTGCCTACTTGTGATCTTTCTTTGTGTCAAATAAATAAAATCTTAAAAAATTAAAAAAAAAATAAAGGCTGGCAAAAGCGGAGGACTCCTGCATTTAGCAACATGTTTCTAGGTGGTCTTGATAGAAGTAGTTGTGGCATCATAGTCTCATTGGAACGTTCTTGAGGAGAACAGGCTGCAGAGAGTAAATCTAACCAATTACTTTGAGAAGACTGTTAAATAGAGCAGAGAAGAGTGATTGATGCTTAGGGAGAAAGGGAGCCGTGTGTGTGTGTGTTTCAAGACAGCACATACCAGAAGCAGATTTTATTCTGTGGGCATGGTACCCTATGAAAGTCAACTCATTCCATCTTTGACCTGACTTTTACACTTTATTTGAATCATCCCCCAACCTCTCTCACCACCATCTCTGTTAAAATCTTCTTGAATTAGTGACCTTGCTGAGTTATTTTTTTCCTCATACCGCCAAACCATCAATAAAGGTTTGGGTCACAAACTCTGGTTTCACTGGAGTACGGGAGCATCTTAACATCTATACGAACATCTTTCTAAACAGGAAATGCAGAGATCTCAACTCCTTTTTTCTACTCTCAAAAAATAAGCACTACAGGTAGTACAAGACAGGGATGTTTCTGTTTCAGTCAGTAGTTTAGCTTCATTTTTACCAGTAACTCATACTTTTGGGGACACAGTGGGAGGTTGCAGTTGAGGTTCCTAGGACTAAAAATGTGAATCCAGGGGTGCCTGGGTGGCTCAGTGGGTTAAAGCCTCTGCCTTGGGCTCAGGTCATGGTCTCAGGGTCCTGGGATCGAGCCCCGCATGAGGCTCTCTGCTCAGTGGGGAGCCTGCTTCCTCCTCTCTTCCTGCCTGCCTCTCTACTTGTAATGTCTATAAAATAAAATCTTTAAAAAAAAATTTAAAAATGTGAATCCATAATTATTTTAAACAAGCAATTTGTAATTCTTTGTATTATGCCACAAAAGAAATGTTTGTGAGGTAATGCCTTCTTACTCTGAAGATCAGAATACACCAAGAGGTTTTCTAAACTATGGAAGGGACTTGGCAGTATCTACAGTTTTTGTCAATTATTGTCACAAACAATGCTATGTAACAAACCACTTACTAACCTATGTACCCAGACTCCATGAGGTGGAGAAATGCTGTAGGCTCTTAGTAGGCAGGAGTGCAAAGTCACTTGGCAGACAAAAACGGGAAGGTGTGAAAAATAACACAATTCATTCTTTACCGCGCTGTTGTAATTTGCTGTGGTTTTTTTTTTTTTTTTTTTTTTTTTGAGGATTTTATTTGACAGATCACAAGTAGGCAGAGAGGCAGGCAGAGAGCGAGGAGGAAGCAGGCTCCCTGTGGAGCAGAGAGCCCAATGGAGGGCTCGATCCCAAGACCCTGGGATCATGACCAGAGCCAAAGGCAGAGGCTTTAACCCACTGAGCCACCCAGGCGCTCCTTGCTGTGTTTTTCTAACTGGCTCGGGATATATCCTAAGTAGTGAATATTAAAAAGAAAAATGATGGTATGAGAAGTAAACTAATATAATTCTAATTATTAAATACGGAATAATGTGGTTGTGCAAAGTTCTTTAACAGAGAGTTCATTATCTCAACCCTTAAACTGAGTTAACGGTGTCTCTGTAGACAAATGTATCCTTTTTCATTGAATTTATGATCAAGTTTATATATTTATATACACTTTTTTGGTCTGCTCCTCCTAGTGAACTGAAAACTCCTCAAAGACCTAAACTGTATTAATTTTGATCCCCAGATTATCACTAGATCTTAACACAAAAGAGTACTCAGTAAGCACACACCGAAGGAAAGACGCAAGGGAAATGTTCAGTAAGCAGGAGCCCAATGAAAGGGAGAGAGAGAATGATAAGCAGAGGGGAAAACAGAGTGGTGGGCTCTCAGGTGAGAAGGAATGTGGTATGCAGACCTGGAAGCAGGCTGTCCAGTCCAGTATAATTGGCTGACAGAAAAAACAGAAAAAATTTAGAAATAATCCATACTCTGAGGGCACAAGGTCATTTTCAAAAGTTTTAATGGCAGTGAGATTCTACTGCTATGTTCTATAAGAGAAAGTTGTGTGGTGAGATTTCGCTTAAAAAATAGTTCTCTGGGGGCGCCTGGGTGGCTCAGTGGGTTAAGCCGCTGCCTTCAGCTCAGGTCATGATCCCAGGTCCTGGGTTCAAGCCCCACATTGGGCTTTCTGCTCAGCAGGGAGCCTGCTTCCTCCTCTCTCTCTCTGCCTGCCTCTCTGCCTACTTGTGATTTCTCTCTGTCAAATAAATAAAATCTTAAAAAAAAAAAATAGTTCTCTGGTGTCTCCCACAGTTGTTCTGGGAAGACATGGCACTGAACACATACCCAGGTGTACACACATTTCTGTCACTTCTCCTGAGCCAACCACCTCAGGGAGTGGGGCAGGCGTGGAGCTTGGAGCACATTCCACGGGAGAGCTGGTGCTGGTCTTTTCCTCCAGCAAGGCCTGGAGAGTGCTGGTCAAGGGAGCTTGACTGGACTGTGTGTAGGAGTTTGATGGTCCCTCTGGGAGATAAGGAATTACCAGCTGCTTGGGCTGGCTGGCTCGTGGGGCTGCTTCTGAGTTTGGGAAAGCTCTGAGCTTTCCCCTGATGCTCCCACTGCCCAGCCAGGTCTCAGGGGAAAGGTCTTTGTCTTCCTCGTAGAAAACAAAGCGCATCACATCCCACCAGGCACATTATGGCAACTGAAAAATGTCTACCAGAATAACCCATTCAAGTCCATAAATGGTGAGACAAAACCTTTGTCTCATGGAAATCTTTTAAAGTATTAAGAATGATAGGGCGCCTGGGTGGCTCAGTGGTTTAAGCCTCTGCCTACGGCTTAGGTCATGATCTCAGGGTCGTGAGATCGAGCCCCACATCAGGCTCTCAGCTCAGCAGGTAGTCTTCTTCCCCCCACCTCCTCTGCCTGCCTGCTTGTGATCTGTCAAAATCTTTAAAAAAGTAACTTTTCATAGATCTCTCAGGACAATGAACATCTTTAAGGCTTTTATGGGACAGAATCACTCCTATCGTATTTTTAACATGGTTCTAAAAAAGTTTGACTTAATTACTCCCGCCAATTTGGTATCACCCATCACATTGTGTGATGCTAATTCATTCCAAATGAACTGTCCCACTGGAAGTGTGAGTGTGCAGCACTGCCAACTCAGGGAGGCCAAAAGAACATTTTATTGGTACTATGTACTCATCTGGGGAAGGGTTGCTAAATTGTTCTATAAAAAAATCTCTAAGACACTTAATTTATCACATTGCTTGGAGCACAGACTCTATCTTTTGAGGTTTGCTCTGTGAAAACAGGCCCTGCAGCATCATTAGGCAAATGAGAGACTATATGGAAAACAAAATGAAAACTTTGACCCTTTGAAATCCTATTCCACTATTGAGGAGGGAACAGAAGGCAAGCCGAGTACAAATCACAAGCTGACACCTGCACCCTCCCCCACCCCAGCCCCCCACTCCTGGGGGTGGGACACTCCTCCAGGAATCTCCAATTATCTTGATGTTAATACCTTGCTAGAGGGAAAATCCTTGAAAATGGCAAGGCCTCTGGTATCCCGTTTCTTATAGGTCCTCTTTAGCATATTAAAGTTCTTTAGAAATCTTCCTTTTCCCTTACCTCCCCCAAAACCCATAGTTCATAACCAGCTGCCGGTCATAACCCCAGTGTGGCAGCTCTTTCTGCCTATAGGTCCTGTCCCCATGCTTTAACAAACCATTTTGCACCAAAGACATCCCAAGAATTCTTTCTTGGTCCTCAGCTCTGGACTCCACCCCACTGACCCTAACATATTCTGAAACTTCATCAACCCCACTGAATGTGGGGCTTTGAGTCTTTACAACTGGATGCTGAGCTTTGCTGCAGAATTGGTGAGTACTTTCTCTCCTCTTCCTTTACTCTCATTTCAGGGGCTTTTCAAGGAGTGTGGGCTTATTGGAGCACTTGTGTGTTGATTGCTCAGACTGTAATCCTGACAGTGGCTGCTCTATGGGTAGAGAAAGCCTGCCTTTTGGCGGGAGGTTAGTACCCTAACCAGAATGGTAGTAAGACCCAGAAATGTGATGACCTCTTTACTCCTGTTCGTCCGTCTGCCGCTTCCAGTCAGCGAACAGAAGAATGAGGCACAAACAAGTCAGCTGCAAGAGATTGGGAGCAAGGGACAACAGTCGAAAAGACTGCTGCCCTGAGCAACTCCACAGTCTCACTTTCATTAGATAGAAAAACAGAGGAACCGATGAAGGTCAAACATTAGTCACAGGTCTTGTGGACAAATGAGGAGGAGGATGAACTTTATAGTTAACCACGCACATTCAAAGGACTCATCTAACAACGGGCGCTTCTAGGAAGAGAAAGGAGCGACAATGGAAAAGGGAAGCAGGCGGTCTGTGTTCCCACCCTGACCAGGCATTCCCAGCTGCTCAGCTTCCCGGAAGCAGGCGGCGTTCCACCCTGAGCGAGCCGGGCATCCCCAGCTGCCCAGCTTCACGGTCGTGTATCGTCCTTCTCCCCAAAGACCTGTTGCCAGTGTAGGTTTTTCTTAGGCCATATCTAAATGTGCTTGGTAACTAGTAAAATCCTCCAGGGGTTATAGTTTAAGTAACACATTGTTCCGAGGGGCAGTAGCATCTCCCCCTTTTTGTGAAGAAGTAGAAAAGTTGATTTTGCAGCTTCTTGATTCTTCAGTCATTGGAGGGATTTTCACATGCTTCTGAGGACTAAGCATAAAAAGATTACAGCAATAAGAATAATCATTCCACCTAGAACACCGAGACCAGTTTGTTTGATCCAAGTAGAAGGGTTTAAATCAGACAGAATATCATTGAGTAAAACTCACTCCTGGAACTGATTGTAATGACGAGTGAGTAATACTTAGAATAGTAGCTGGGGCGCCTGGGTGGCTCAGTGGGTTAAGGCCTCTGCGTTCAGCTCAGGTCATGATCCCAGGGTCCTGGGATCGAGCCCCGCATCGGGCTCTCTGCTCAGCAGGAAGCCTGCTTCCTCCTCTCTCTGACTGCCTCTCTGCCTACTTGGAATCTCTGTCAAATAAATAAATAAAATCTTAAAAAAAAATACTTAGAATAGTATCTTGAAGTTGTTTAATAAAGTTAGATTATCACCATAACGGTTAATATGCCAGTGAATTTTGCTCGCAGATATTTCTGATTCATTATAGGCATGGGGAGTAACAAAGAAACATTCCAGTCACATAAAATATGAAGTCTAAGCTTTATATTCTGAAGATCATCTCCTATATCTATCATGGTTGTTTCTAAATCGGATTCGTTCATTTTTTTTTTTTTAAGATTTGTCAGAGAGTGAGCACAAGTGGCAGGCAGAGGCAGAGTGACAGAGTGGCAGGCAGAGGCAGAGGGAGAAATCAGGCTCCCTGCTCAGCAGGGAGCCCCATGTGGGACTCGATCCCAGAACGCTGGGATCATGACCTGAGCCGAAGGCAGCCGCTTAACCAACTGAGCCACCCAGGTGTCCCTGTTCATCTCATTTTTGATCTATGATCATTTGTTGATTCCAGGCTTTGCTAGCATTCTCGTGCCACTTCTGTACAAATTGTGTGGTTTGTACGGTTTGATGCAAGGCTATTCCTGCAGTGGTAGCTGTAGCAGTAATGGCTATTAATTCCTAAAATAGCTGTTATAAGCAACCCAAGAAATCTTTTTGTTCTATGGACCCAGTCCTTCAATACTGTTAAAAGTGTATGTGCATCTGGAGAGCTTTCCCAAACACGGTGGTGTTTCACCTGTAACCAAATGCCTATTCTTCTAGCTAGGAGAAGGATAGAATGGTCTGTATAAAAACATTCTTATCTACACAGGTGAACATTTTACAGCTGAGACCATCTATTTCTCTATTGCTATGATCAAAAGTCATTTTTCCAGTAACAAAAACATAGGGATCTCTAACACAAGCTTTTACCTATTCTTCATCCATAAGGAAAAAAAAGAAAATGCATAGTTATTAGACTGATCAATGTTAAGAGCCGTTCCAAACTCTTATGCAATTTAAAGCAGTGGTGACCTTCCTTGTCTTTTATGGTAATTAACAAAAGGAGATGGCATAGAAAGTCTTTGCCCAAGCCAGACCAGAGGTGCATCTCCTGAGGTTAAGGTTTGTGGTAAAATGGGATCATCAAAAACTTGCCATTTTAAATTTCGATGAGAGGAGCAGGGTTCCCCCAGTGCAATTGGTGACTGCCATCCCCTTAGGGGACCAGTCCCATGCAATTCCATAGGAATCTTTAACAATAATACTGGGGTGAGAAGCTCGACAATCCTTCCATCAAGGGTAAATTCCCTCATCAGATCACATTTGTGTTAGTTTGCATTTGGGAATAGGGGGTGCTGCTGGGTTATAGCTAGGACCCCAATATTCATCGGCTTGGAATCCTTTAGTGGAGAGTAAATGTAACTCAACTTTAGTCAAATAATTTTTAGTAGGAAGGTCCAACAACCATCTCTGATCATCAGGGATAAGGCAACTGGAATGATTGCCGATACATATTGGTCTATTTTGACATCCAAAGGTAAGATTAGTATTTGTGCCCTCCTCTAAGGGCAATAGCAGCAATCTAGATCTAAGATTCCAGGTACCCATTTCGAAGCATTTAAATAAATTGGGGTATTGTATCTTCTCCCCACTCTACTGGACGGAGCAGGGAAAGATTGGGTATATAAGCCCAGTTAAGTAAAGTTATTTGTGCATAACATCTAGGAGACTTACGGCTACAGTGATGAAAAGCAAAACAAGGACAGTCTTCCTTAGCAAGTGGTATAGTTTACTTTTTTTTTTAAAGATTTTATTTATTTATTTGACAGAGATTCCAAGTAGGCAGAGAGGCAGGCAGAGAGAGAGGAAGGGGGAAGCAGGTTCCCTGCTGAGCAGAGAAAGCCCGATGTGGGGCTCGATCCCAGGACCCAGAGATCATGACCTGAGCCGAAGGCAGAGGCTTTAACCCACTGAGCCACCCAGGTTCCCCTAGCAAGTGGTATAGTATGAAAGCAATCCTGTAAATGTAGGGTAATTATTGGCCATTCGCATGGGACTAGATTAGGCGAACGCAGTCCAGGTTGGAGACACCCTATGGGTTGAAATAGCAGAATTAGCCGCACGGAGGTCTGTTAAAAGTCTCCATTTTCCTGATTTTTTCTTAACAAAAACTGGCGAATTCCAAGGACGACGAGATTCTTCAATATGTCCTTTTTCTATCTGTTCCTCCACTAAGGCTTGCAAAATAAGTAATTTCTCTTGTGTTAAGGGCCACTGATCCACCCAAATGGGTTTGTCATTCTTCCAATTTAACTTAATGGGTTCAGGAGCAGTGGCCCTCAGTGGAAAATCTGGGAATCCTCCTTAGGAGAAGGTATAACCAGAGAGGCTTCCCATTGACTTAGTAAATCTTGCCCCCAAAGGTTAATGGGTAAGTCTACAATATATGGTTGTAGATAACCCTTTGACCCGTGGGGCCTTCACAGAGAAAAATATTGGAGCTTTGATGCAGATTGCCAGCCTGTCCTAAGCCTGTAATAGTAACAGAAGAAGAATTACAAGGCCATTTCTTAGGCCAATGTAATAAGCATATGATAGAGACATCAGCTCCAGTTACCAGTTAGACCTGAAAATTCCTTTCCTTGTATTTTAAGATGACAAATTGGTCTATCTTGATAAATTTTCTCAAGTTAAATATGCTCCAGCTTTTCCAGTACTCCCAAACCCATTGGAGTTTGTTTTTAGATTGACCCTAGAGATAGGGTAAAAGTAACAACTGAGCAATGCAGTCTCCTTTTTGAAAACGGTATGGAGCCACAGTAGTTAACATCACTGAAATGTCACCAGTATAATCTGAATCAACAATGCCAGTATGAACTAGTACTCCCTTTGAAGTAAGGCTAGATCTCCCCAAAAGTAACCCAGTGGTCCCCTTTGGGAGAGGGCCATAAATATTAGTTGGAATTTTAATGGAAAGCTTGGTAGGCATTAAAAGATATTCTCTGGGAATGGGGATATCTAATCCAGCACTACCAGGCGTGGCATATAATAAATTTAAAACGGTGTATTTGTCCGAAAGCTGGGTGTTATGGGAGAATTGGCCCTCTTGTTTTTCGGGGCTGAGGGCTTGCCCCGAAATGAGTTTCCCCTGAAGGGGCAATCCATCCTTGCTAAATTTGGAATGACATTGACTTGCCCAATGATTTCCCTTTTTACATTTGGGACAGAGACCAGGTGTTTTATTCCTTACATTTTGCAGAGGGAATTTTCCTCTTTGCCTACATTGAGCTTTAGTATGCCCTGCTTGCCCACAGTTGAAACATTGTCCTTTAAATTTTCCTGTGGTCAGAGCAGCCATTGCTTGAGCTTACAAATCAGCTTTATAGGTCTGCTCCTACTCCTTGGCATAGCTTAATATAATCTGCCAATGTTCCCTTGCCTTTAAAGGCTGCTATCAATTTCTTACAATCAGCATTAGCATTCTCATTAGCCACCAGCTGAAGAATGGAATCCGCAGCCTCAAGATTATTGATCTGTCTTTTGACAGCCTCTTGTAATCTTGCAATAAAATCGGTATAAGGTTCTTTGGGACCTTGTACCACTTTTTGAAAGGAAGAGCCCTTCTCTTCCTGAGATTCTGTTCTCTCCCAGACTCTCAAAGAGCAATGCCGGAGCCACTAAATAGTTTCATCACTCATTAGTACCTGATCTTGCCCATGGCCCAAGACCCATGAGTTGTTCCATAGAATAGGAATATTACGAGCTCTGTTATGCGCAGCTGTTTCTGCGTGATCTTGCCACCATGTTTTAAATTTTAAGAACTCACTTGGAGATAGAACTGTTTTTGCTAGCAACAACCAATCAGTCGGAATTAAGTCGATTGCCTTCTGCGATGCCTTGAATGATTCCCATTGTAAGAATTAGCTCCATAGTTTTGTACTGTTTTAGTTCCTTCAATAATTTGAAGGGAAATGACCCATGTTTGGCCTCATAGACACCATTAGGGTTGTTAGGATCATGTCCTGGAGGGACATGTTCTGTAATAACCGGGAATTAAAATGTAAGGCACCTCGGTCTCCCACTCGCTGTGCTTCAAGGCGGCCTTTTTGAATGGCTGAGAGCAGGTACTTTTCATCTTTTTCATTAAATGGTGCCTTCTTATAAGACAGCAGGGCCGATGGCAACAGTGCCATGGGCACCTTTTGTTCTGTTATTGGAGGAGGAAGAGGGGGGAAGATTCCTCCTCTATATATTCCTTTCTGGTGGCTTTAGTAATTTCGTTCTCCTTCGGCTGGCATGTTCAAATTTCTCTTTAGTTTCTCCTGAACATTCATTATCGCTCTCTGAACCAGGGGTTTGTATAGGTTCCAAACCCGAGCGAATGAGGGTCCAAGTAGGCCTTATGGTAATTGGAATTGTCTTTCCTTTAGTATGCAAAAGCTTTAACTCATGACCTACTTTTCCCCATGTTTGTAAATCTAAAGTCTCTAATATAGGGAACCAGGAGCAATGTTCTTTAATTACCTTTAAAAGCTCCTTAAGCTGGCCCTCGCTGACTTTTGCTCCTCCTGCCTTTAGGAGCCTTCTCAATAAACGTTAAGGGCAGTAATCGTTTGTGCTCTTGATTCCCCACACCCTGCAGTTAAGTACCCACAACGCACCAGCAGGAAAAAGACTCGGCCGTGCAAAACTCACATTGGGGTTTCTTCTCCTGTTTTGTTTCTGGTCTGATCCCTATTCGGGGACCACTTGCCTTCCAGTCGGTGAATGGGAGAAACTTACGAACAAACACATCAGCTGCAAGAAAAGGCGAACAAACGACAGCAGTCAAAAAGCCTACTACCTCGAGCTACTCCACAGTCTCACTTTTATTAGATAGAAACAATAGCCAACAGAGGAACCGATGAAGGTCAAACATTAGTCACAGGTCTTGTGGACAAACAAGGAGGAGGATAAAGTTTGTAGTTAACCAAGCACATTCAAAGGACTCATCTAACTAACAACGGGCACTCCTGGGAAGAGATAACGGAAAAGGGAAGCAGGAGGTATTTCGTTCCACCCTGAGCTGACCAGGCGTTCCCGGGTCCGGGGCTTCCCGGAAGCAGGTGGCGTTCCGCCCTGGGCATGCGAGGCGTTCGCGGCTGCCCAGCTTCGCGGTCATATATCGTCCTTCTCCCCAAAGACCTGTTGCCAGTATGTGTTTTTCTTAAGGCCATATCTAAATGTGCGTGGTAACTAGTAAAATCCTCCCAGGGTTATAGTTTAAGTAACACATTGTTCCGAGGAGCAGTTACATCTGTCCTTCCTTCCTTCCTTTCTTTTTGGCAGAGAGAGACACAGGGAGAGAGGAAACACAAGCAGGGAGAGTGGGAAGAAGCAGGGCTCAATCCCAGGACCCTGGAATCATGACCTGAGCCGAAGGCAGACGTTTAATGACTGAGCCACCCAGGCACCCCTTTATTCCTGTTCTTGGGCATGGGACAGCCACCTAAGTCATCAGGACCACTGTCAATCTTAACTCCTGTGTGTGGTTTCCAGCTGATTGATCTAACGTGATCCCCTCAACATCCTGGTCTGGCCGCTTCTGGTTGCAGGACCTCCACTGGGGATGAAGGTTTAGAATACAGGTGAGGTTCACTGGGGTGAAGTCTGGAGCCGACAACCAAGAAAGAATTGAGACGTCTTTGGTGCAAAATAGTGATTTATTAAAGCATGGGAACAGGACCCGTGGGCAGAAAGAGCTGCTTCCCTGAAGTTGTGAGGGGTGGCAGGTAAAGTACTATGGGGTTCAGGAAGGTAAGGAAAAAGGGAAGTTTCAATAGAACTTTCATATGCTAAAGATGACCTATAAGATACCAGATACCAGAGGCCGTGCCATTGTCAAGGTTGTTTTTCCCTTCTAAACAGGGTATTAACATTAAGATAGTTGGGAGATTGCTAAAGAATGTCACATACGTCCCACCCAGGAGTGGGGGTGGGGAGACTTTGCAGGGTGTCAGCCTTTTGCTTTGTCCTCAGCCAGGCTTCTGTTCTCTCATCCCAGGGAGCTGGCTGAAACCAGTACCCGACTGAATTAAAATCCAACCGGGACATTTCTTAGGGAAGTTGGCTGTCAGGACCACTGTGTGTGGGAATGTTGCTTAGACCATGATGGATTTCAATTTTTACTGTTTCTTGTCAGTATCCACTACGAAGTACTTAAAGGTACAAAATTCGGTAATTTTCCTTGTAAAAGTTTTCTAGTATTTTCCATGTGTTAAAATGACAGGGCAGTATGAAACCTTCAGGACAGACGGTGGCGCGGCATGGCATGGCATTTCAGTACATTCACCAGGCACCCATCTGTAGTCTAGGATGCGATGGGGGAGGGGAAGGATGCCAGCACCCCTCCAGGGCCTTTGATGGTAGGAATGCCTTCACGGGGAAGGCAGGATAGTGGTCAATAGCGATGTCTTGTTTGAGGGATGCCTCCATTCGCTTTTTACACAGGGGAACATCTGACGTATCTCACATGGGATGCCAGCCAGGAGTCAGGGGGATTTGATAATAGACCTTCTTTACTTTTCTGGGAGCATGGCCCCAGTAGGCTTCTTCCGTTCCCAAGGACTGTACCTTGGGGTGCCTCTTAACCCACTGGAAGGAAGCTGCATTGCAAAACTTAGGAAAGGACTGAGTTTCTGGAACACTGCATGGCCTCCGTGGGATCTATCAGTCAGATCTCCTCAGCAGGAAATAGGGCGAACGGACCTAGGGGACCTTCATTGCTATACCTGGGCCTCCACTGCTTTACACTGGGACCCTGACCTAAGGACCTCCTGCAGAATGTGTTTGCCCAAGTATGTCTGGCTAGTCACCCCCTCCTGACATATTGGATGATAATTACGTAACTGAGCCACCTCCTGGTAAACCCAGGTTGCTGGCAGATATGCAGGCCATCCTTAGCAAAGGGGACACTGACTTTCTCTCTCTCTGTTCCTCCTAACAGATGTGGGGCCTTCTCCTTCACTAACTTCCCGGGTTGATGGCTATAACTAGAGCCAACTGGGGTTCATCTCCCTTTGGATAGAGACATTAAGGACTATTCCCAAGCAGCTACCCAAACTCCCTTTGTTTCAAGGAAATTCCCTCTTCTCTGGCCTGATCTGGACTGCCTAACGCCTCCCCTGCCTTGCTGGCAGGAAAACATGGAGTCTGCTCCTCCATTGGAGCTGATGAGCTCTGACACAGAGAACCCCTCCTCTGCCTCCTGACGGCACTTTGTCTCTTCTGTCTCCCCTTCCCCTGTCTCTGCACCAATGTGGGTACCACCTGCGTGACCAGCCTCTAGACCCTTCTTGGTGCCTCCACGGCTCCTCCTCTCTTCACAGTCAGGGAGCGAGAAGAGCACCCCCTGGACCTCCTACCTCCACTCCAGATATCCCACCCGTGTCTCAGGTAAACTCTGGAAGTGGGGTGGGCCCAGGTGGAATTCCATCAGTACTTGAACTAAGTCGGTTGGTTAATTAAGATAGACCTGTCTTTAAAGTTACCAGCACTGAATGTGAAACTTACTCTGTTGAGGTTTGCTGAAAGTCAAATAAGCTAATATCTCTGTTGCAATTTGTTAGCAAAAAGATGACTAAACTGATGATTCAACGTCTGTCTCGAAGTTTTCATGGGTAATTGTTCAGATAGTTTTCAAAGTCGTTGGACTTGGATGATAAATGGAATTAAATTCATTGGACATCTAGGTCTTTTCCAAAGAGCATAAAGTGCTAAGTCATTAATTACTGGACATAGGTTGGTGCTTTTGACTTCTTATTGCAAAGAAATGAAGGATATTTAAATCTGTTGGTAAACATGTTTTGTGGTTAATGGAGTCACAAATTTGCCATCTAATGAATGCTGATGTAACCGTTCACCATTGGTTATTCCTTAGTCTTCACTGGAGATTAAGGTTTCTAAAGAATGCAAAATTAGAAGTGACTAATGAGAATGCATTTTTGTGGAAGGTAAATGGTAATTTTGTCCTAAATAAGATGGTTGTTTGGAAAGATGGCTTGGGACAAAATCTGAATGCAAAGGAAAGTTGTAGAAGGTTTGTGGAAGAAAAATTTTGGAACGGAATTTTAGGTGTGGTCAGGGCAGACTAAGATGAACATAAACAGATTTTAAAGTAAACTGACATAAGATTGAAAGTCTGCTTTCTCTCTGTTCAAATTTTGCACCAAAGACATCTCGAGAATTCTTTCTTGGTTGTTGGCTACCACGGAGCCTCACGTAGTCTTAAGACTTCATCACTGAAGGTGATATAATACCTTTGGCAAGAATGGAGGCACATATAACACTGTGTATGGATGGGAGCGTGCAGATAGAAGATCCCACAGGGAACTTTTGCAAAATGCTAATGCAGCTTATTCTGTTTAAATATTAGGGGTTTTGGGGGGCGCCTGGGTGGCTCAGTGGGTTAAAGCCTCTGCCTTTCGGCTCAGGTCATGATCCCAGGGTCCTGGAATTGAGCCCCGCATTGGGCTCTCTGCTTTGTGGGGAAACTGCTTCCTCCTCTTTCCCTGCCTGCCTCTCTGTATACCTGTGATCTCTGTCTGTCAAATAAAATCTTTAAAAAATATATTAGGGGGTTTTTGGGTAGGAAATGTTTGTTAAGAATGTTCTTTTCATAAGCATAATGACATTGAGTGCTTTTCTCCCACTAACAGGTTTTTTTTTGTTGTTGTTGTTTATTTATTTATTTTTTTTAAACATTTCCATCTAGTTTCATTTTCTGGTTCAGTGATAAAGAGCTCCCTAGATAGCCCCTTTTTAGCACCTAATGCCCTGCAAGCTGATCTCCAGTGGGGGTTATTTAATCAAAGCAAAATGAAACTTTAAGCTATAGTCACATTTGGGAAGGGCTTGTAATTTCATATTTTATTTACTTATATTTATCTCCCTTTCATAGAAATACTGTACCAACTAACCAAGATTCCCGTTTTTAAACTCAAACCAATGCACCCCTCCCAAAAACCAAACTCTGGACTACTTTTCTCAAAGTGTTTCTAGAGAACTCCAGTTGTTGCTATTCCTTTCATGGATCTTTTAAATTTTCCACTTCAGGCCCCTGGGCAAATGCTAGAGCCCCGGGCAAGCTTGAAATTAATCACTACTACTGTTCAGATCCCTTTCCTCTTGTCCTAGGATTTTTTTTTTAAGATTGACATTTATAATGTCTTCTGCATTATAAATACCCCGGTCCTACCTGTGCCCCCGTACTCCCAGCCTGGATGGAACACTCTCCACAACTTCCTTTATGAGAGCAGGAAAACTTAGTGATTGTCCCCCTATTATATATCCCAGATCAAATTCAAATTATACTGTCCACTTAATCTAACCTAGGAAAGCACTTCTTTGCATTTGGGAGGATGTGAAATGCCTAAGGTAACTGTGTGCCTTCTTAAAATGCATGTTCACTTTAATACCATTTTTTGTCTTAGAATGTGACCTTGGATAGGACTAGTTAGAGCCAGATACTTTCAAAGCATTTAGACTTTGTGCCATAATTTAGATCACAATACGAATGTAGCCACCATCTCTGCCTCATTAAAAGGGCATTTCTGATGTTTTCGCCTGCTCTCTGAAAGGCGAATAAAAAGACAAATCAACAAGAGTGGGGGAATGTTGACAAAGAAGTAGAGAGTGGTGGTCTGAGTCTTATGAACACAATTCTTACCTTCCTTGGTGCCACAGTAAGGATCCACCATAGAGCAGGGCGAGGTACTGTTGGGGTTAATGGGGAGCCGGAAATCAGCAGGAGTACCCGGCTTGCTAAAGTCTAACACAGAGGGCGCTGGGGGCGATGGAAGGTTTGGGAGGAGGGCGATGCCTTTGGAATGCCCTGGCCTGCTCCCCACTCTGCTGTGGGAATGCCGCGGGGAGGGGCCTTCCCCAAAGCTCTGTTAGTTCAGACAGCTGCTGGTGACCTCGGAGAGATGGAGGCTTTGGCCCCTGGGCTATGTTTGGCAGAACAGGTAGAACAGGAAGATGAGCATATTGTATCTTTCCCGGAAACAGCTCTTCCTAGTGTCAGTGAGACCTCTTGTTGAGAAACCGTGGTAAGGATTTGCGATTATCCTGAAGGACCCCTAAAGCGGGAGCAAAGAAGGGCAAAGGGTCTCCAAGCCTTGATCCCCTTGCCTTGCCTCTCTGCAGCAGCAAAGTCTGGAGTAATCTTTCATCCGTCGGCACAGAGATTGCTGCCCATTCCCGGCAAGGTACTACTTTTCTGAAATCATGTGTTCTCATGAATTTTTTGAAGTATAATTAATATGCAGTCTTATATTAGTTTCAGGGATACAATATAATGGTTCATCAATTCTGTACCTTGCTCCGTGCTCATGGAGATTGGTGAACTCTTCCTCTCTTTTATCTATTTAAGCAACCAACCCCCTCACTTCCCTCTGGGAACCATCAGCCTTTTCTATTTAAGAATCTTTTTTGTCTATTTTTCTTTGTTTGCTTCTTAAATTCTACATATGAATAAAATCATATTTGTCTATCTCTACCTTATTTCACCTAGCCTTACTCCCTTTTTTTTTCTTTTTTTTTTTTTTTTTGGCAGATGGGAAGATCTCCTTCTGTTTTATGGCTAACGAATATTACATTGTACATATATGTCCCATCTTCTTGATTCATTCATCTAGCAGTGGACACTTGGGTTGCTCAGCAACAAAACAAAAAGGCAACCCTCTTCATTGGGAAAAGAAATTTGCAAATGATCTATCCGATAAGGGGTTAATATGAAGAGGAAAATGACCCAGAGCAGGCCCAGGCCAGGAGGCCCCAGAAAATGGCAAGTTACTAACAATAAGCTAGAGATAAGCAATAGTCTTACTGGCAGCAAGAGCTCACCAGCCCTTTCTGCTTCTGTGAACGGGCTTCCTGCCACAGGCTCCCTGCACTCCTGTTCTGGCCCAAAGCAGCCCCTGCTCCCCTGGTTTAAACCCACCTCCCAGCAGTCAGCATAGCTCTAGGTACCTGACTGCCTGCAGTCCCCTGTGAAAGCCTTGTGACCCCCTTGCCTGGGGCCCAGAGTTTGGAGCATGAGCTCATCTGGGTCCCCTGGCATGAAATAAATCTGAGTACTCCTACTTCTCCAAGTGTCCCTTGAGCTCTTGCTGGTCTGATTTTCACTTTTCTGCAACAAATATCCAAAACGTGTAAAGAACTGATACAACTCAGCTCAAAAAATCCAATTACAAATGGACAGAGGAGCTGAATAGACATTTTTCCAAAGGCAACATACATATATGGCCAACAGAGACATGAAAAGATGCTTAACATTGCTCACCATCAGGGAAGGCAAATAAAAACCATGGAGAACTGTCACCTTACACCTGTTAGAATGGATAATATAGAAAACACAAGACATAGTGAGTGTTGCTAGGATGTGGAGGAAAAGAAGTTGTGTGCACCATGTGGTAATGCAAACTGGGGCAGCTACAGGAAAAACAGTATGGAGGTTCCTGAGAAAAATTAAAAATTGAAATACCATATCTTCCACTAGTTAGTATTTACCCAAAGAAAACAAAAACACTTACTTGAAAAGATACAAGTTTTCCTGAATTTTTGACCAATAAGTTATTCTCTAAAAAGTGTTCAAGTGTATTAGGATTCATCAAGCTAGAAGTCCACAGAGTTGTCAATGAATGACAAGATTCATGGATTCCACAGAACTTTGTGGATCTGGAGGTTTTCTTCTGTTAACACATTTTTATTAATAAATATCAATTGTAATAAGAGTTTTTATTTTCAAAATTTATTTTATAATCTGTAAAAAGTAAGGTAGCTAGTAAACACAGATACTGTCTACAAAGTCAACTTGTAACTCTCCTAGAGGACTTTTAACTTTTCTTGACAGTCATCATCATGTCTAAAAATAATACATTTATACTTCTAGTTCTTGGAATGTCTTTTCTTTCATTTCGTAGGTTATCTGATGTTTGCTTATTACTTCTTGAAGCAACCTCCCTAAGAAAGGAGTGTAAAAGAGGTAAATTTTCTGTTTTTCTGTTTGAAAATGGTTTTATTCCATATCAGTATGGTTAACAGTTTGGTAGCTGATGAAAGTGCATGTTGAATCTTCTCTTATTGGTTTCTTGGTAATTGATAGTACTTTTTGAATATTATTTATATTATATTGAAAATGTCTTTTATTATTTCCACTTTTACCTTCTTTGTTTTATTTCAGTCCTTCTGAAATTTCATGATGATGTGTCTGTGTATGAGTCTCTTTCAAAAGTGTTAGATTCTCTATTGGGCCTTTTTCTTTTTGTTGTCACTCTCTCTTATATATCTATATTCCAAAATATTTAGTAAACTGTTCAACCTTATATTTGTTTGAATTTTTTATTTTTAAATTTTTTAAAGGTTTTATTTAGTTATTTGACAGACAGAGATCACAAGTAGGCAGAGAGGCAGGTAGAGAGAGAGAGAAGAGGAAGCAGGCTCCCTTCTGAGCAGACAGTCCGACGTGGGACTTTATCCTAGGACCCTGGGATCATGACCCCAGTGGAAGGCAGAGGCTTTAACCCACTCAACCACCCAGGCGCCCCTGTTTGAATTTTTAAAAATAATTTTGTCAATCATGTTTAAAAACATGATCCAGTACATTCAAGAAAAGAAATCTCTGTAGGTCTTTGAATTGTTGAATTTTAGAAGCAAAACTCTTTTTTCTGGGGACACAGAACCTTACCCATGACCAAAATTAAGAAGTAGCAGTAGTAGTCTCTGCCCTTCCTCTCCACCTCCCCTACTTCCTCCTCTTCCTCCTCATCCCACTACTGGTAATGATGTAATGCTGTTGGGGATATAAATTAATATAACCTTCCTGGAGGGCGCTTCCTTAGTAGAGACCGAAGCTTTAACAGCATGACTATGACCTAACCGCTCACACATACAGAGTCTACCTCTAAAAATGTATAACTAAAAAATTGTAAAAATACCATAGAAATGTATTCAAGAATAGGATAACTCATGGCCAAGACTGAGAAAATAGGGGCGCCTGGGTGGCTCAGTGGGTTAAGCCGCTGCCTTCAGCTCGGGTCGTGGTCTCAGGGTCCTGGGATGGAGCCCCGCATCGGGCTCTCTGCTCAGCGGGGAGCCTGCTTCCTCCTCTCTGCCTGCCTCTCTGCCTGCTTGTGATCTCTCTCTGTCAAATAAATAAATAAAAATCTTAAAAAAAAAAAAAAAGACTGAGAAAATATATCAGTTAAGTTACACTTAGGTGCAAGTAACCAGTGAAAAGTTTCTGAATTAATAGAGTGACTTATTTCAAATTAAAATATTAAAATGGGTAGATTTGGCATCAGTTAATTCAGTGGCTTATACATATCATTAAAGAAGTTGGATTCGTTTCTCATATTGGCCTATGGTGCCTGTCTACAATTAAACTGGCAAGAATTATGCTATTATAGGATTTGATTAGACTAAACAGGATTGAGACGAATTTCTGAAGAAGTTGTTGAGATTATGTTGGTAATTAGCATGGTGGCTAAGCTTCCCACTGGAATTGATTAATTAAAGTTCTCGAATTTTGTATGACCACACAGGAATGGATCTCACAAAGGTCTGAAGCTAGGACCCACTGACCTTTGTTTTGGGGTGACTAAATTTAACTTTATTGAATCTCAAAGAGAGTTCATAAGAGTTGGTTTGTGCTTAGAACCTAGTGCAATAGACAGAAAGATATCCAAGTCTCCAGAGCAGCTGAGACAGAGTTAGGCAGGGGTTTTGGGGATGGGTGGCAGAACACAGGAGTACAAAACAGGGAAGGTAAGCTTCTAAAATCCGTCCACATTCTCACCGTGCATAAGTGGAATGAATCCTTATACCTCACAAACCACTTATACCTCACATACCTGAAGTGAGCTATTTTGGGGTTTAGACATTGACCCCTGGACAAATTCCTCTTTTGTTCAGTCATTCCCATAAGCTTACATAACTTGTCACGTTGAAAAAGTCCCATCCTGTGTCCTTCAGTGTTTTTCTATCACTGATACAGTTATCCGTGCTAATAATCATGCGGGCGGTGTACTGTGCAAGTCTCACAAGTTTAAGAAAATTGTAAAATACTTAGGACAAACATTTAAGGATAGAAACTTCTTTTTTTTTTTTTTTTAAGACTTTATTTATTTATTTGACAGATATCACAAGTAGGCAGAGAGGCAGGCAGAGAGAGAGGGGGAAGCAGGCTCCCCGCCAAGCAGAGACCCCAATCGGGGCTTGATCCCAGGACCCTGAGATCATGACCTGAACCAAAGGCAGAGGCTTTAACCCACTGAGCCAACCAGGCACCCCAAGGATAGAAGCTTCTATCTTACTATGACATTGTGCTCATAAAATAGTGTTATTTTAAAAATTAATTGGGACTGGATGAAAAAGAGTAAGATTCAATCTTAGAACTTCAGATGAGCAGTAATCTGTGTGTACCAGAGACAAATGCTTATGTCTGTATAATTCACTGGGAGTTTCCAAAATTTATGTGATTTGGAGAAACTCTTTGGAAATTCTGCAGGTAGAAGAAAAACATTATAGAGACAATATCAACATTTAGAGAAAATAATTTGAACTTTGCTTTTTGGTATAGGGATGTGATGATGATGATGATAATAAAATACCAATGGCATGTATCTATCTGCTTAACCTCATTCATGGAGTAAGTGCTTTTGCTGTTGAAAGGAGAAATTCATCAGAGCTTTAAGTGTTCGCCTTTTTAAATACAAATGATAGTAGTGCTGAAATAGCAAACTGAATTGAGGACAATACATCACTAAGTAAGTTTTTTAATTCAAGATAAATAGGTAAAGCATAAGCAATAACAAGGACTGATCATGAGTAACTTCAAATAGTCTGATTTTAGCACATCACAAAGTAAACTCAGAATTTTCGTGAGAGGAAGGGATCCAGTAGCCATCTGTGGATTTTGAAATAGTATAACTTTTCAGCAAAGGAAGAGACATAAGCTTGATCCACCTTCCAGTGTCTCATGTTATTTTTCCTTATTTTCTTGCATTTTTCTCCAATTCCAGTAACATGAACAGATTCACAACATACTTAAATAGCAAAGAACATAGGATATACTCATATTCAACTGTCGGGTACAGATCAAATAATTGAGGTCCTTTATCCTTTTAGAAAAAGACATCTGTAAGACGTCAAAATGTCCTCTCTTTAAAGATAGGTTATAGAGGGGCGCCTGGGTGGCTCAGTGGGTTAAGCCGCTGCCTTCGGCTCAGGTCATGATCTCGGGGTCCTGGGATCGAGTCCCACATCGGGCTCTCTGCTCAGCACGAAGCCTGCTTCCTCCTCTCTCTCTCTCTGCCTGCCTCTCCGTCTACTTGTGGTCTCTCTCTGTCAAATAAATAAATAAAATCTTTAAAAAAAAAAAAAAAAAAAAAAGATAGGTTATAGAGGTGAATGGCTAAGTGCATAACCATGAGATGTCATGACCTGGGTTTGAATCATAGTCAGATGTTTACTAATCATGTAATCTGGTCAAGTCTTTTAAAATGCCTAAGCCTTAGCTTTTTTTTTTTTTTTTTTTTTTTTTTTTTTTGGTCTCTATCCACCTGTATTCTTTGGGTCATTATGAGGAATAAATTAAATAATGTATATTAAAAGTTACATAAAGTTTTTGGAAAATCTTAGCAAATGGATCTAGTGTGGATCACTATCCAGTTTCCACTTCCTGAAAACTATTGATAAACCATCACCAAAACATCATTATATGTCAAATATTTTTTCAAAAAACGGTAAAAAGGAAGCTCTGTCTCAAATTAGAAAGAAGAAGAAGAGAATCTCAGAGAAAAGAAATCAAGTTGACATAGGTGATCTTTGCCTGGGCCTGAGGACTTGGTGTCCATGTGGACTGTGGAGAACAGTGACATGACCTTACTTGAAGACAAGCTTGAAGCTGGCTATAAAGAAGACCACTCACAAAGCTGGGGCACTTGAAGTGACAGATTATCTCTAAAAATGAAGGAGAGAAGCTATAGAATGTAATTTTTCTTTCCTTTATGCTATGAATGGGAAAAATAAAAAGATCTTTGAAAACTTGAATTCCCAGTCCTGGACCATACATGAGAAGAGATCAGAATTCCATAAGACAACACAACTTTAAAATATGACATAAGAGGGGCGCCTGGGTGGCTCAGCGGTTAAAGCCTCTGCCTTCGGCTCGGGTCATGATCTCAGGGTCCTGGGATCGAGTCCCGCGTTCGGGCCCTCTGCTCAGCAGGGAGCCTGCCTCCTCCTCCTCTCTCTCGGCCTGCCTCTCTGCCTACTTGTGATCTGTCAAATAAAAAAAAAAAAAATCTTAAAAAAAAATAAAATAAAATATGACATAAGAGAGCCAAATCAATATCTAGAAATGAAAATACAGAGTGATTTTTAGTATAATAAATAGCCTAAAAATTGTTAAATGAAAAAAATTAAAGAACTGTTTGACATGGGAATACAGACACATGAGAAATAGGAAGAAAAGAGGGTTCTAGCACATTTGTAATGGTAGTTTCCAGATGGAGGAATACACAGAATATGGGACAGATTACAGCTGTAGGGAATGGGCTGGAAATTTATGGGTTTGACGAACGAAAATAAAGACCTGAATGCATAATTGAAGAATCACAAATGAAGCAGAGAAAACACCCAGAGATATAATAGTTAAAATAAAAAAGAATGACACTTAAATGCAATACGGCAAAACATAAGAGGTCAAAAGTCCAAGTGAATACCTCTCTGATTTGCAAACAGTAAAAAAATAAAATACGTAGTTTTTTATATTTTCTTTGGGAAAACATCAAACAGAGCAAAATGAAGCCATTTTTCAGGAGTAAGACACAATATTACTAATAATCTGACATTCACAGAATGAAAATGTCTTCAATAAGAAATGAGTTATCAGTAAGAAGCAAGACAGTCAGTATAGAAATTCAGCTTCTGGCCAGGATGAAATAACAGGAAACAGATCTGTGCTTCCAAGTGAAGCTATCTAAAAAGCAAACAAGGTTATGAAAAAGTGGTTTTCAAGACACTGGGCATCACAAAATGAAGAAAAAGAATCCCTTAGAAATGGGGTGGGGAGGAACATGAGCCCTAGAAAGACCCATTAAGACTTTTCAGTCTGGGGCATTCCAGAGGACAGACCCACATGTAGTTCTATAGGTCTCTGTGTTAGCAGTAGCTGGGAATCTGGAAAGCTAGCAGACTGAACAGAGGATAATACATCACCAGTAAGCTTTTTAATTCAAGATAAATAGATAAAGCACAAGCAATAACAAGGACTTGTCATGAGTAACTTCAAATAGTCTGATTTTGGCACATCACGGAGTAAACTCAATATTCCTGAGAGGAAGGAAATCCAGTAGCAGCAGGGGTTCACAGCAGGGAATCCTGTGAGGAAAGAGTCCCAGAGAGAGAATTTCAGAGATTGGTTGAAGGTTCCCTTGAATATTCGGCTGAGTATTACCAGGCATGCATCTGAGGAAACTAATGACCACCAGGAAACAAGCAGCTGGAAGAATTAGAAGGAACAGTGAGTGATGTTTACACGGAACTAGGAGTAGGGCCTGCTCGCCTCAGTGATACTGGAAAACTTGGTGATTGACACAAAGTGTTTGAGTTTATGTACTAAAGCTGTAAAAATTCATTTAATGTTCTCTCTTCTCATATCCAGTATCTATCAGTTATGGGTCATTTTTGATGAGGTGATATTCGCCCTCACCCAAGGTTGTATTTTCCTGCACTCTTTCAACTTTTTTTTGGCTTTCCGTGAAGCTAGCATTACCTATATATAAGAGGTACTCATAAATTCAGCATAAAAATTACTTTATAGCCACTTGTGGTTGATCTGCTCATGAATCCCCAGTCCTGGACCACACATGAGAAGAGATCAGAATTCCATAAGACAACACAACTTTTTTTATATATTTGGATTTTATTACGATTTGAATTAAAAAGAAAAAGTTTTGGGGTGCATGGGTGGCTCAGTGGATTAGGGCGTATGCCTTTGGCTCGGGTCTTGATCCTGGGGTCCTGGGATCGAGCTGCACATCGCCTCTCCATGGGAAGCCTGTTTCTCTCCCTCCCTGCGCCTCCCCCCCCCCCCCCCCCGCCTGCCTCTGCCTACTTGTGATCTCTATCAAATAAATAAAATCTAGAAAAAAAAAAAAAAAAGAAAAAGGTTTTGAGAAATACTAATCCAAGTGACCGCCACAGTCCCCTCTATCCCTGTCATGCTGGTGAAGTTTTAGAATTTGAGTGAGGTTCAGTGGGGTGAAGCCCAGAGCGGATGACCAAGAAAGAATTCTTGAGAACTTTTTGGTGCAAAATGGTGGCTTATTACAGCACAGGACAGACAGGACCCATGGGCAGAAAGAGCTGCTGCCCCGGGGTTGTGAGGAGTGGTGATTATAAGCTAAGGTTAGGGGAGGTAAAGAAAAGGGAGGGTTTGAAAGAAGACACACAGGATACCAGGGGCTTTGCTATTTGCCAAGTTAAGGTGGTTTTTCCTTTCAGTAAGGCATTAACAATAAGATAGTTGAGAGCTTCCTGGAGGAATGTCACACTCCTGCCACCACCTGTCCTTATCAATGAGCTTTAGGTTTAGAAGAAATTTAACTTTATTTACATTTTCCTCTGCCTCAGGTCCCCTCAATTGTAGGGAGCTGAAGATGTTAGAGCTTCAGGAACTGAGTTATAGGTCTTTGGAAGTTAGGCTGTTGGTAGGAAAGCCTCTTCCTTGTAAATCACTAGGACGTTTGTAAAGTGAGGGAGACTCAGGTCTTGCAGGATTGTGATCTCTACAAGTTAACTATTTGTTTTTCCTTGAGGGCAGCCAGGAGTGCCTGAAGAATGTCACACAAGTCACAAAGGGTGGTTGAGGGGGAGGTGCTGTAGGTTGCCTGCTTCTCCTTACTCCTCAGTTAGCCTTCTGTTCCCTCATCACTGCTATAAAGCTTTATTCCATTAACACCCAAGTAAACAGCCATCCTCCTGACCTATCATCTTAATATTTGACATTCATTTTAACACTGATGTCACCCAAGTAACCTAGTCACAGATTTCTAAACAAAGTAAAAATATTCTGCTAGCCTTTAACTCACAATATGCTATTTGTAGACAAATTCAAGAACCTCTGTTTCTTACAAGTATTATGTCAATATAGTTTCTCTGTTGAAATGTGGAATATTACAGATTGCCCTTCTCAAACCTTGATGTCTAGCAGTATAATTTACTGTCCTCTATTCCTTACTCAAGGAAACAAAATACAAATAAACTTTATTTTGGTTTTGTCCTGTTTCTCTCCTTCCTGGTCTTCTTCAAGCAAATATCAATTTATTGATAATTCATTTGGAACAATATCGCCTGTTTCTACCATAGTATTGTCTTTGCTGCCAATCTACCTCAGTGAGGTAGCCAAACAGCCGGCCATAGATGTCTTCCACTTAAGGCCACTCCTGATAGTCCCATTTTATCCTGAGTAAAAAAATACTCTTCTTCTTGAACTACTAGTGTGGGACTGAGAGGAGACTGTGGTATTTAGTAAGACTTGCTCAGGGGTTGAGAGGTGAGAAGAACCTGTGTTCTTGGCCTCACAGCCTGTCTTACCTATTTGAATAACTGATAAGACACAGACAAAATCTGATTCATTCAGGTCTATAAAACTGCATGAGGGAGATTAATGAGTCCATACCAAATCATAATTTGCACAGTTTTATGCAGATACATTTGAAAACCTAGATGAAATACATAACAGATTATTTTAAAGTCTTTTTTCTAAATAAGTTTATATATATAATTTTCCCTAAAATAATTCTCCTCAAAATCTATCCCCATAGAGACAAAAAATTCAGAGACCAGTGCCAAAGAAAAACTAGGAAAATAATAGTTGAAGAAAATCCCACCAGGGATTTTCACAGGGGAAAGACACCAGGGAGATGCACAGGGGAAGTACACAAATTCTTGGGAAAAAAAAAAACAAATAACCCTAACCTGCATGAAGTATTGTAGAATACATGAAAAAGAACTTTTTAAAAATTTATTTGGCGTGAATACAACATAGATATCAAAACCTGACAAAAATTACAGGTGATTTAAAAAAAATATTATTATAGTTGACTTATAATGTTATATTAGAAATGGATTTAACAGGGGCGCCTGGGTGGCTCAGTGGGTTAAGCCTTTGCCTTTGGCTCAGGTTATGATCTCAGAGTTCTGGGATCGAGCCCCGCATTGGACTCTGTTCAGTGGGGAGCCTGCTTCCCCCCCCCCACTGTCGTCTCTCTGTCTGCCTCTCTGCCTACTTGTGATCTCTCTCTCTCTGTCAAATAAATAAATAAAATCTTAAAAAGAAATGTATTTAATAGATGTAAAGTATTGGGGTAGTTATGTATAAGAATAAAAGACAAAAGTATCTGTTTTGTATACCTTCTGAGAGTAAGCATTTGAGATTCTGAATAAAGGATCTGGGAGGACATAAGGAAACCAGCAGAACTTTTGACAATATCACAGGGTTTTAGAAACAAAAAAAGTCTGGAGCTGTCAAGGCAGCCGAATTTGAGGAAATCATGATGCCAGGGTAAAGTGAAGTATAGCAGTTTGTACCTGAAACATCTCATGGATGCATAGGGCCGGCTCTGGGACACCAGCCATGCTGGGAAAAAAAAAACAAACAAACAAACACAGATTTCAGGTCTGGACCTGAAGGAGGAGCTTCCAGGAGACTTTTCAAGGGCTGTACCCAACAACCTGGGGAGAACAGAGTCAGACTGAGCCTCCCCAAAAGTGGAATTAGTCAATCCTATCTGCCCAACAAGCAATAAAATAGTCTCTGAATGTAAAGATCATCCTACAGAGTTCAAAAATGTATCATACAAAATGTGCTATATTCCAGGGTAGTATTAAGCTAAATTAAAGAAAATCTAAGACCATATGACAGAGTAGAAAACTCACTATGGTAAAGATACAGCTCCAGCTCATTTTGATCTACAGATTGCGTTGAATTGCACTCAAAATTCCAGAAGTTCATATTTGATGGAAAAGAACAATCTTACTCTAACATTTTTTTTTTTTTTAATTGGGAAAAGAAGCAAAAGAGCAAAGTTAGAGGAACACATGCCTTGGAGACTTACCCTACCACATACTAATACTTATTGAATGAAGTAAATATAACTATTGCAAGGACAGAAAAATACCACAATGAAAGGACAATCTGGAAACACTACCAATATTCAGTGGGGAAAAGGCATCTCTTCAGTAAATGGTGCTGGAACATTGAATCATCACATGTAAAACAGTGAAACTGGACTCAGAACCTCCACCACTCACAAAAATTATCTTAAAATGGACTAAAGACTTAAAGTATGACCTGAAACCATGAAACTCTTAGAAGAAAACATAGGAATAAAACTCCTTGACATGGGTCTTGATAATGACTTTTTAGATTCAATACCCAAAACACAAGCAACAAAGTTGAGAATAAACAAGTGGGGTTACACCAAACTAAAAAGCTTCTGCACAGCAAAAGAGAACATCAACATAGTGAAAAGACAACCTATGGAAAGGGAAAAAAATACTTGCAAACTATGTGTCTAACGAGGGGTTAATATCCTAAATATATATTTCTTTTTATAGTCTTTTTTTAATTTTATTTTTTCATTGTTCCAAGATTCATTGTTTATGCACCACATCCAGTGTTCCACGCAATACGTGCCCTCCACAATACCCTCCACCAGGCTCACCCATCCCCCACCCCCCTCCCCTCCAAAACCCTCTGTTTGTTTCTCAGAGTCCACGGTCTCTCTTGGTTCATCTCCCCCTCCGATTTCCCCCAATTCACTTTTCCTTTCCTTCTCCTAATGTCCTCCATGTTATTCCTTATGTTCCGCAAATAAGTGAAACCATATGATAATTGACTCTCTCTGCTTGACTTATTTCACTCAGCATAATCTCTTCCAGTCCCGACCATATTGATACAAAAGTTGGGTATTCATCCTTTCTGATGGAGGCATAATATTCCATTGTATGTATGGACCATATCTTCTTTATCCATTTGTCTGTTGAAGGGTGTCTTGGCTCTTTCCATAGTTTGGTGACTCTGGCCATTGCTGCTATGAACATTGGGGTACAGATGGCCCTTCTTTTCACTCCATCTGTATCTTCAGGGTAAATACCCAGTGTGCTGTTGCAGGGTCATATGGTAGCTCTATTTTGCATTTTTTGAGGAATGTCCACACTATTTTCCAAAGTGGCTGCACCAACTTGCATTCCCACCAACAGTGTAAGAGGGTTCCCCTTTCTCCACATCCTCTCCAACACTTATTGTTTACTGTCTTGTTAATTTTGGCCATTCTAACTGGTGTAAGGTGATACTTCAAGGTGGTTTTGATTTGAATCTCCCTGATGGCTAGTGATGATGAACATTTTTTCATGTGTTTGTTAGCCATTTGTATGTCTTCATTGGAGAATTGTCTGTTCATGTCTTCTGCCCATTTTTTGACATGATTATCTGTTTTGTTTGTGTTGTTTTTTTTTTTGAGCTTTTATATTTGAGTTTATTCTTCATTTAACTATTAAAACACTACTATAGTTGAATATTAAAACAAAAACAATAGCAAGTAGTGAGCTATGATTATAGTCCTTCACTCATTCACTACTGCACATAAAATGCCAGCAGTGTTATTCACTGGCCCCATTAAGAGGTCTGACACTGAACACCACCCCTGGGATGATGTTCATCATCCTCATATGCTTCACCATTGTAATGGCGCCGTCTTTCCTGATTTGGATCAAAGTCCACCAGTTCTACCTGGTCCATTTCATCAGTCTCTTCTACTTCCTTCCTCTCAGGTAGGAGTTTTTCCAGCAAAGAGAGTTTATCAGGATACAGAAAGCCATTCTCAGGAAAGTTTACCTTAAATTCGATGATGAGGCGACCCTTCTCATATGGCCTATGATAAATTGGCATGCCTTCATTTAGCACACACTTGATATCTCCATGCTTGACAATTTGACCTGGATGAGAGGTGATGACAATGGTTCGGTTGTCCAGAGTAGATATTGGCTTTTGGAAACCGCACAGTGCTTCAACCAGCTGTATGTCCATACACATGAAAAGGTCTTCTCCTCGCCGAGTAAAAACAGCATGGTCCTTCTGATCTAAAACAATGATAATATCTCCTGGTTCCAGTCCTGGTTCTTGGTCTCCTTCACCATGGAATGTTATCTTCTGGCCATCTTTCATGCCTTTGTCAATATGAACTTCTAGAATCTTCTTCTCTCGAACTATCTTCCTTCCATTGCAGCTTTTACATCTATCTTTAGGACTGATCCGTTCCCCATGGCCCTGGCACTCCATGCACACAGACTGAATTTGCTGAACCATTCCAGGTCCTATCTGATGAATTCTTATTTGCATTCCAGTACCTCGGCAATTGGGACAACACTCAACTGCTCCTTTCTTACCACCTCGGCCTTCACATTTATCGCAAATCACATTTTTTTGCAGAGCTAGTTTTCTTGTTGCACCATTATATAAATCTTTTAAGGTTACTGAGAGCTGATGCACAACATTTTTACCTCTCCTTTCTCTCTGCATTCTTCCTCCTCCTCCAAAAAACATATCAAAGATGTCCATGGGGGAGCCAAAACCACCACCAGCTCCACCTTCTTTAATTGCCTGTTCACCTCCTTTGTCATATAATTCCCTTTTCTTTGCATCAGAGAGTACTTCATAAGCTTGAGAAATCTGTTTAAACTTCTCTCCTTCATTTGGATTCTTATCAGGGTGGTACTTTAAGGCCAGTTTCCTGTAGGCCTTTTTCAGTTCTTCTTGGGTGGCATTGGGTTTGACCCCCAAAACATCATAGTAAGTGGTTTCTTTCACCATTTTCTACAGCCGGTGAGAGGGCCGAGGCCAATGTGGGGGAGCGGGAAGGAGCGTGTTGCTGGGCGCAGCTCGGGTAGCCGCCGCGTCTCACCGAGAGTTCTGGAAAGTTCCCTGTGTGTGTTGAGTTTAAGGAGTTCTTTGTACATCTTGGATATCAGCCCTTTGTCTGTAGTGTCATTTGTGAATACCTCCTCCTATTCCGTGGGTTGCCTCTTTGTTTTGTTGACTGTTTCCTTTGCTGTGCAGAAACTTTTGATCTTGATGAAGTCCCAAAAGTTATTTTTGCTTTTGTTTTCTTTGCCTCTGGAGACGTGTCTTGAAAGAAGTTGCGGTGGCCAATGTCGAGGTTACTGCCTATGTTCTCCTCTAGGATTTTGATAGATTCCTGCCTCATGTTGAGGTCTTTTATCCATTTTGAGTTTATCTTTGTGTATGGTGTGAGAGAATGGTCAAGTTTCCTTCTTCTATACATAGCTGTCCCAATTTTCCCAGCACCATTCATTGAGAAGACTGTCTTTTTTCCACTGGATATTTTTTTCTGCTGTGTCGATAATTATTTGACCATAGAGTTGTGGGTCCATATCTGGGCTCTCTACTCTGTTCCACTGGTCTGTATGTGTTTTGTGCCATGCTGTCTTGGTGATTGCAGTTTTGTAGTAAAGCTTGAAATCAGGCAGCCTGATGCCCCCAGCTTTGTTTTTCTTTTTCAGCATTTCCTTAGTGATTCAGGGTCTTTTCTGGTTCCATACAAATTTTAGAATTGTTTGTTCCAGCACTTTGCAAAATGCTGGTGGAGTTTTGATCAGGATGGCATTGAAAGTACAGATTGCTCTGGGCAGGATGGACATTTTTCTTTAAAGATTTTATTTACTTATTTGTCAGAGAGAGAGAGAGAGAGAAAGTGCCAGCACAAGCAGGCAGAGTAGCAGGCAGAGGCAGAGAGAGAAGCAGGCTCCCTACCAAGCAAGGAGCCCAGTGCAGGACTTGATCCCATGACCCTGGGATCATGACCTGAGCTGAAGGCAGTGGTTTAACTGACTGAGCCACCCAGGCATCCCAGGGCAGTATGGACATTTTAACAATGTTCATTCTTCTGATCCATGAGCATGGAATTGTTTTCCATCTTTTTGTGTCTTCTTCAATTTCTTTCATGAGTGTTCTGTAGTTCCTCGAGTACAGATCATTTACCTCTTTGGTTAGGTTTATTCCCAGGTATCTGATGGTTCTTGGTGCTAGAATAAATGGAATTGATTCTCTAATTTCCCTTTCTATATTTTCATTGCTAGTGTATAAGAAAGCAATTGATTTCTGTGCATTGATTTTATATCCTGTCACATTACTAAATTGCTGTATGAGTTCTAGTAATTTCAGGGTGAAGTCTTTTGGGTTTTCCATATAAAGCATTATGTCATCTGTGAAGACAGAGTTTGACTTCTTTACCAGTTTGAATACCTTTTATTTCTTTTCATTTTCTGATCGCTGTTGCTAGGACTTCTAGTACTATGTTGAACAACAGTGGTGAGATTGGGCATCCTTGTCGTGTTCCTGATCTCAAAGGGAAGGATGTCAGCTTTTCCCCACTTAGGATGATATTGGCTGTGGGGTTTTAATAGATTTTATGAAGTTGAGGAATGTTCCCTCTATCCCTATACTTTGAAGAGTTTTAATCAAGAATGGATGCTGTATCTTGTCAGATGCTTTTTCTGCATCAATTGAAAGGACCACGTGGTTCTTCTTTCTTCTCTCATTGATTTGTTCTAGCACATTAATTGATTTGTAAATGTTGAACCACCCTTGCATCTCAGGGATAAATCCCCCCTGGTCATGGTGGATAATCTTTTTAATGTACTATTGAATCCTATTAGTTACGATCTTGTTGAGAATCTTGGCATCCATATTCATCAGGGATATTGGCCTGAAATTCTCCTTTTTGATGGGATCTTTGCCTGGTTTGGGGATCAGGGTAATGCTGGCTTCACAGAGTCTGGAAGTTTTCCTTTTGTTTCTGTTTTTTGAAACCAATTCAGGAAAATAGGTATTATTTATTCTTTGAATGTTTGGTAGAATTCCCCAGAGAATCTGTCAGGTCCTGGGCTCTTGTTTTTTGGGGGGTTTTTGATCACTGCTTCAGTCTCTTACTAGATACTGATCTATTCAGGTTGTCAATTTCTTCCTGTTTCAGTCTTGGAAATTTATAGGTTTCCAGGAATGCATTCATTTCTTCTAGGTTGCTTAACTTATTGGCATATAGCTGTTGATAATAATTTCTGATGATTGTTTCTATTTCCTTGGTGTAAGTCGTGATCTCTTCCCTTTTGTTAAAAATTTTATTAATTTGGTTCCTCTTTCTTTTCTTTTGGATTAGTTTGGCCCGTGGTTTTTTGATCTTATGATTCTTTTGAATAAGCAGCTTCTAGTTTCGTTGATGTGTTCTACTGTATTTCTAGTTTCTAACTCATAGGTCTCTGCTCTAACTTGATTATTTCCCTTGTGTGTGGGGTTGGCTGAATTTGTTGTTGATTTTACAGTTCCTTAAGGTGTAAAAGAGAGCTGGTGTATTCAGGATTTTTCAATTTTTTTGAGTGAGGCTTGGATGGCTATATATTTCCCCCTTGGGACCGCCTTTGCTATATCCCATAGGTTTTGGACCGATGTGTCTTCATTCTCATTGCCCTCCATGAATTGTTTAAGTTATTTGATTTCCTAGTTGATCCAAACATTCTTGAGCAGGTTGGTCTTTAGCTTCCAAGTGTTTGATTTCCTTCCAAAGTTTTTCTTGTGTTTGAGCTCCAGTTTCAAAGCTTTGTGGTCTGAGAATATGCAGGGAATAACCTCAGTCCTTTGGTATGGGTTGAGCCCTGATTTGTGACCCAGTATGTGGTCTGTTCTGGAGAGAGTTCCATATGCGCTTGAGAAGAGTGAGTGTTCTGTTGTCTTAGCGTGGAATGTTCTATATATATCTTTGAGGTCCGTCTGTTCCAATGTGTCATTCAAAGCCCTTGTTTCTTTTTTTTTTTTTTAAGATTTTTTATTTATTTATCAGAGAGAGAGAGGGAGAGCGAGCGAGCACAGGCAGACAGAATGGCAGGCAGAGGCAGAGGGAGAAGCAGGCTCCCTGATGAGCAAGGAGCCCGATGTGGGACTCGATCCCAGGATGCTGGGATCATGACCTGAGCCGAAGGCAGCTGCTTAACCAACTGAGCCACCCAGGCGTCCCTCAAAGCCCTTGTTTCTTTATTGATTTTCTCCTTGGATGATCTATTACTGAGAGTGGTGTGTTAAGATCCCCTACAGTTAATGTATGCATATCAGTGTGACTCTTTATTTTGATCAACAATTGGCTCATGTAGTTGGCTGCTCCCATAATGGGGGCATAGATATTTACATTTGTTGATCTTGGTGGATAGACCCTTTAAGCATGATGCAGTGTCCTTCTGTTATCTCTGACTACAGCCTTTAGCTTCAAATCTAATTTATCTGATATGAGAATTGCTACCCCATCTTTCTTTTTTCTTTTTTTTTTTTTTAAGATTTTTATTTATTTATTTGTCAGAGAGAGAGAGGGAGAGAGAGCGAGCACAGGCAGACATAATGGCAGACAGAGGCAGAGGGAGAAGCAGGCTCCCTGATGAGCAAGGAGCCCGATGTGGGACTCGATCCCAGGACGCTGGGATCATGACCTGAGCCGAAGGCAGCTGCTTAACCAACTGAGCCACCCAGGCGTCCCTCTTTTTTTTTTTTTTCTTAAGATTTTATTTATTTATTTGACAGACAGAAATCACAAGTAGGCAGAGAGGCAGCCAGAGAGAGAGGAGGAAGCAGGTTCCCCATGGAGCAGAGAGCCAGATGTGGGGCTCCATCCCAGGATCCCGGGATCGTGAACTGAGCTGAAGGCAGAGGCTTTAACCCACTGATCCACCTAGGCGCCCCTACCCCATCTTTCTTTTGAAAACAAAACAAAACAAAACTACAATGCAAAACCACCAACAGAAAACAAAAAAACAGAAAAGAAATCAAAAAAGTAGAATGGAGAAATAACAAAGACAGCATACATCTTAAAATTCAATTTCAGAGAAGAATTTTTTTCCTTAGAAAACTTCCCTAACTCAGGCACACCAAGAAATGGTACATTATTAAAACAAGTGGTTTGGCTAATTATACTTTCAGTGAAAGAAAAATGATACAGGCAGATGGATGTCTTGTATTTAAAACCAAGCACTTCATGTCTTACTACATCCCTGGGAACACTGTCCATGGATTCCTAGAACCCCAAAAAAATAATTAACATCTCCATAAGAGACAGTCCCTATTTCTTTACACCATTTATATCTGAGGCTGGGACACATGTTTGCCACTCAGGCTGTGTGATCTTGACTGGTTACTTGATTTCTTTGAACCTGATTTCACCCAGTTATGGGAGTAAGGCATGTTAATAAATAATGAAATGTGTTAACTCCTTGAGAATATGCAGATTAGGACCAATGGATTAATAATCATAACAGCTAACACTTAACATACTGCTCCCATGAGCCTCAGACTCTTAGGAGTGTTCTACACGTGTTCACTGACTTAATCCTTGCAACAACCATATGAACAGGTCCAGTTTTCAGATAAGAAAATAGTGTTCTAGAAAGAGAAAATAACTTGCCTGAGATCATTAGCAGAGTTGACTTTCAGGCCTGTGTTCATCTGGCTTCAGAATTGCAGAAATTAATACATACATCACAAAGATCTATGCAACTGCCCATTATTTTTTAATTGCATAAGGTCACAGGAATTGTGATTTTGACCAAAATGATAGCAACAACAAAGACCACCTTTCTGCATCACTAAAAGAAATTAGACACAGGAGAGGATTACAGAATGATGCTGCAGCTGTATTCTGATACTCCTGTGGCATCAAGCAAGGGATGGGGGGAAAGATCTGTGTTCTAGGTCATCTGATTCCTTGAACAATTTTGCAAACAGGGAAAATTTGACAAAACCCAAACTCTGGGTTTGGGTTTTGTCAAATTGCCCCAGCAATTTTTATCCATTTGTTGTGCAAAGTATATGTATTTCTAGGGAATTAAAATTTCCACTTGTCTAATTCAACTTGTCAGAATGTTTCTAACGGCTCTGTGCTATTGTAGAATATTTATGATGATTCTTTGAGAGAAAAAAAACCGTGTTGACTATAAGAAGAACTAGAATGACATAAGTTGGTTTAAATGCCCTTTTATAGAAAATCTCTATCTTTGCAACTCGGTCTTGCATCTCAAATTAGTTATGTTTCATTCTTTAGATATTTACTAAGTAAAAATGGTGCTATTAACAATAACCATTATTTATTGAATGCTGATCATGGATGCATATTAAGATGAATTGTAAGATTCTGAAGCCCCTGACTCAGAATATTCGCTGATTCACAAGTCTCGTAGATGACCTTTCCTTGTTTGATTAGCTACAAATTTTTCACCTGTAAGTGTGAGGATCTAATACAAGTCAATGTTAGGTAAATAGAAAATTTCATGGTTCCTAGAAATGAAAAGGCCCTTGGTTTATCACATCTGGTCTGCCGGTTCAAGGGACTGAGAGCATTTTTTTTTCAAAGATTTTATTTATTTATTTGACAGAGATCACAAGTAGGCAGAGAGGCAGGCAGAGAGAGAGGGGAGGGAAGCAGGCTCCCTGCTGAACAGAGAGCCCGATGCAGGGCTCGATCCCAGAACCCTGAGATCATGACCTGAGCCGAAGGCAGAGGCTTAACCCACTGAGCCACCCAGGAACCCTGGGACTGAGAGCATTTTTGATCACCGAATCTTTCTTGTCTCTTTGCTCTGCTTCCTTCTGTGTTGTTTTTGCTTATTCTTTATTGCATAGTCTCTATTTTGCTAGGTTATATTCTAACAGCTTTCAAGCACTTAGGAAAGATGGCTTCTGTTGTTAGTAGTTTCAGCAAAGGTTGTTGCTTTTTGACCTGGTTTGGAAGGTAACCTCGTTCCATGACTCCACCTTACTGGAGCTATAGGAGAAGAAATTCAGTACTTACTGACGGGTTTGAAAGCTGTTAGACTATTGCATAAGTATTCAGGAAGTTCTTGGGATGTGCTTATACTGAAAAAAAATCATTAGTTATGTGAAATTAGAATTTAATTGGATATTCTATAATTTTTTTTGCTAAATCTGGCAGCTTTACTCAAGAGCTTATTAACTTCTATGATAAATTAATCTTTCCAAATATGGTAATATGCATGTCCTAAAGGCACACTCATAAGCAAAATGATAATGAACCAATCAACCAAACAATACATATCAAGAATGATATTTTTATAGTGTTGGGAATTATTCAGAACTCTTTTCATACAGTAACTCATGTAGTCTTGTAAAAATCCTGTGAGATAAATAATTAAATTATTCTTATTTTACAGATAAGGACATTGGATCCCAACGATGTTAAGTATCCTGAATGTGAAGCAGCCAGAGGTGCTGCGAGCCAGTGTTGAACCACGTTGTGAGGCACCAGAGATGTCTTACAGGTAATCTTTTCAACAGTTTCATGTCTCTTGCTTTTTAGGGCAGGATTAAGCTACTCTGGTAAGAACCAAACTTTCCCTTTTCTATTGATATCTTCATAGTCTCTTTCCTTGGGCTACATTTGCAAAGAATATGAGCTGTTTCATATACTTGTATTCCAAATGCACTATTATTACTTGGTAAATCAAGAGACCCATTTGTCCTATTAGCCTGATATGTAGTTATCTGTCCCATTCCCAAGTAATCTGCTGAAAGAGAGAAACCTAGCTTCAGATGTAGAGAAATTGTCTTACTAAACTGCACAGCATTTTCTTCTTGCTGTCACCCTGTGTCAGTGCGGAAAGGCAGTCCTTAGCCCTGGGGCCAATGATGTTTTCTGCTCTTACGTGGCCACCTTTTGTGGCTCTGTGTTCATACACGGATCTCAATGCTTGCACAAGAGCGTTCAAATGAGCCATGGGTTCTCCAGGCCTGGAACCTCAAACCTCAGTATCCAAATATTCTTCTACACTTGGGGAACAAAACAGTCCCCAGGGCAACCTTCCACCTTGTGGACCAGATTTCCCTTAATCCCTTTAATTCATTCAAAGAGGAGGAAAGAGAAGAAAACAAAGTCTGGCAACCTTTTTCGGTTGTCAACCCAATGTGTAAAGTATGCTTTCTTCTACCATTCCAAATCTAAATATTCTATAAATGTTGCAGGTGAGAAATTTTTCAAGTAAATTTCATTGTAACAGCTAGATTCTAATTCTTAGCTCTCAGAGGAACATATTTCTACCAAAGCTACTGTAGCTTAATGGTCAACACTATTAGAGTTAGAGGTTTGAAACCAGATTTATAAAGATATTGTTAAATTTCCCAAATAGAAGTTCACTTTTTTTTTCTTGACTACTTAAATCCTACCAAATAAGCATAACTTCCTGACTGACTGCCAGCCTGTCTACTGAAAGGTAAGTCATTTTAATGTAATTATATTATGGTTAAAAGTGTCTGGTTAAAACGTGCAAACTAAGGAGTGTTTCAGGATCAGTTTAGATGCCAATTCCCTACACGTTTTCTAAAACAACAGTATCTTTTAAAAATCCATGTAAAAAAATGTATGCATACTACTTAGCCAAAAAATATGGAGAAAAATCAATTTACTGCAATATATCATGGATCTTCAATTTCCCTGCTCTCCTCTAGACACCAATACTACTTTCCCAACACAGCAAATACTTTTTTTGTTACACAGACGTGTTCATGGTAAGCAGAAGGCATTGTGCCTGCCACGACAGGGAAAGTTTTAAAATAAATTTGCCACCAAACACTTGTCACTGGTCTTGCCTGAGGAGCAAGGGAGACCCACAGAGCTGAGCCTTGATGCCTTTCATTCTGTTCCCTTCTTACCACTCCCACCACCTCTGGCGTCAGATAGGACTTGTCTCAGGATAGAGCAGCTTGAATTTTTCCTGACAAGGAAAAGTCAAGATAGGGAGGTGAACTGATACAGAAATAAATGGAAGAAAATCTACAAGCATATGGTTTCTTCACGTGAGCCCCTCACTCCGTGCATTATAATCACCAGGGTTCTTTGCTAAAAATATTTATTGAGATCACACTGGATCAGCTATTCCAGATTCCTCTGGATGGGGCGGAGGGATCGATAATTTAGAGATTTATGGCAAGCTTCTAAAAATGAGGTAATTATACATGTCTTTGATGGCAGTGACCTCAAGAGTCTGGAAAACTCTAGTATAAACTTGGCACATTATTCTGAAGAGGGATGTTTAAGAGCTTATGATGTCCAATAGGCTGGGTTCAAGTCCTGACCTGTCATGGAGAGTGTGTGTTACTTAGCCTCTTGGAGTCTCAGTTTGCTGAATTCAGAAAACCAGATAGGAACATGGGCCTGAAGCACTTAAACACAGCACCTGGCGCTTACTGAGCACCCAATAAATAAAAGCCTTATAATGAAAAAGCACATCAAATAAACTTGAATTTCTGTTACAAAACAAGAGATTTTCCTGAAATGTTTTATTTGAAGCTAGTCTTTTCAGACTGTGTTTCTGTCCGCTCTGCCTATATTAAGACTTCTTGAAAGGTTTAGGAAGCTCTGATCTGAGGAAAGAATGTCTGGGTTTTTTTTTTCTTTAAGACATTGCTATTAACTAGTCCTTTCTTTGAAATCTTGCTGTCATTTGTGTTTGCTATGATCTAGCAAACTTTCTTTGAAGACTTGCTGCTGTAAAGACCCAGGCCTGACCGCAGCTGAGAAAATAACTAATGCTAACTAAAATATGCTTTAGACTAAGGTACCAGAATGCTAAGTCATTTATTTTATTTTATTTTATTTTTTTAAGATTTTATTTATTCATTTGACAGAAATCACAAGCAGGCAGAGAGGCAGGGAAGCAGGCTCCCCGCTGAGCTGAGAGCCCCGACGCGGGGCTTGATCCCAGGACCCTGGGATCATGACCCGAGCTGAAGGCAGAGGCCCTAACCCACTGAGCCACCCAGGTGCCCCTAAGTCATTGATTTTAAACAACAACAATTTGTGGAAGGGACTATGAATACCATATTGGCATGATCAGCATATTCTTTCTCTTAGTCAAGCTATAGAGAAGCTGCATATCTTAAAAGGTGACATTTTTTTTAAAGTGAAAAATTGTATTCACAGAAATAAAGTAAGTGCCAGAAGCTAAAGTCTGTCCTAAAACCTGCATGCATAGGCATCAGAAGGTCACTAAAAAGGAGACTGACTCACAACAAAAGTACTTCTGTAAATCAAATGTTAATGGCAATAGATTATGGTATAATTTTGCTGCAAGTTCTGGAATCTTCCCAGTCTCTTGCCTAAAATAGCCTACAGCCATCTCCACTTGGGATTTACATTTGTCATCAGCACTGGCAGATTAGGTAAGACTTCCTTTCCTGTGAACACCAAACTCAAGATCATCTCCAAAGTTGTCTTCTCTATTGGTGTTTCTCTTCCCTGTCTTTTCTGTGAAAGCTACAGTGTATGTTTCATAACTTTAACAAAAGTTACTTTCTAGTTATGTTAATTCATTAAGCTATAAAGACTGTAACCTGTTGATGCGACTTTCTATATCTGAAAAAATGTTACACATGTATTTGTTTATCAGGTATCTGTCTGCCTCTCCACCATCCATCCATCCTTATTCTGTTCAGAAATAAAAAAATAATGACAGTCCAGTTCCTGTTCCTAAAACTGTGACTTTTTTTATTTTTTTAAAGATTTTATTTATTTATTTATTTATTTGACAGACAGAGATCACAAGTAGGCAGAGAGGCAGGCAAAGAGAGAAAGAGGAGGAAGCAGACTCCCCACCGAGCAGAGAGCCCGATGCAGGGCTTGATGCAGGGCTCGATCCCAGGACCCTGAGACCATGACCCGAACCAAAGGCAGAGGTTTAACCCACTGAGCCACCCAGGCACCCCAAACCTGTGACTTCTGAAATGCTACAACACCTGCTACATTTGAAATTGTACCTGGCTGATTCCAAGACTGGTATAAGAAATGTTCAGGGTGAGTCTGTGATATTTGTACAAGAAAGCAAAGAAACAGTAAAATCTTGATTGTTTTATATCCAAAGGACTTTGAGATCAAAACAAAGGAACTCCCACTGAACAAGATGGGAAAACTCATACAACAAAAATAAAATTAGATTCTGTTCATTAATATAAATGGAGCATATATTTTAAAAATGAGTTAATAAGGATACTTAGAAGATACAGTCCAACAACAATAACAAAATAGAACACAAGCAAAAACTTTATTGATTACCACGTGGGTATTTAGAACACCACTTCCTTACTCTGGAGTTGGCAATGAAAGGAAAATTTAATATTTTCCCTGCTGATGTCCTATTAACTCTGTTTTAGTGTAATCAAATACTCTTAGCTAATGATGAAAAATTTTTTAAGAGAAGAATTTAATAAATGAGGAGAAAATACCAGAATTAGAACATTGCTATTTTGTACTTTTTAATAAAATCATTGTTTTAGGCAGAGGGGTAAACAATTAAATGGAAAAAGAAAAATGATGGGGAACTTTATAAAGGAGGAATTAGGCTGTTATCACCAGAACATCAATGATCAATCTTATGATTATTGAAAGTGAGACAGCCAGATATTTTATACCTCATTATTCCTAATGTTAAACACGAATTTATGCAGACTTCTAGATAATAGTTCCAACTTTTAAGGAAAAATAATTCCAACAATTTAAATAACATCAAAGAAAGGAGACAGATAAATCAAGAATGTAGTTCATACCCTCGGACAATTTACATGGCTTTTGCAATTTGACAGCATGTGAAACAAGAGAAAGGATTTGAACAGAAGAAATTCTAGGTTAACAAAGACCTCAGAAACAGAGCAACCAATTTGATGTATGTAATTTGAACAGACTACTTTAAAATAGGTATTTTGAGACAAATGATAAACTACCACATGAAATGATATTAGATACAAAAGAATTGACACGTTTTTAGATCTGATAATGGGATTTTGCTAAAGAAAAAAAAAGTCCACAATTTTGTGAGATGTACACATCATTATATAGTCCCCCACGTTACTCTTTTAACTTTATTCTTGATAATTTTTTTTCCTTGCCCCGAAGTTGGCTTCATCTGAAGTTAATACAGCTACTCCCTTTTCTTTTGATTAGTGTTAGCATGGTATTTCTGTCCTTCTTTAGAGAGAGCCACGTTTCTGAACTATATAATTTTCCTTTAACCTGAGAAAAAACTGCTGTAAATTTTTTTTTCTTCTGCAGGGAAGGACTGCTTGAAAAGAATTTCCTCACATTTTGCTTGTCTGAAGATGTCTTAATTTGTCTTTCAAAGTTTTAGCCATGTTTTAAAAAATTCCAGCAATATAACACACAGTGTTATATTAATTTCAGATGTGCAGTATAGTGACTCACCACGTCTGTGCATTACATCTGTGCTCATCATGAAAAGTCTGCTCTTAATCCCTGTCCCTATTTCACCCATCCCCCCACCCACCTGCCCTCTGTTTGTTCTCTAGAGTTAAGAGTCTGTTTCTCGGTTTGTTTCCTTCTCTCATCTCTCTCTCTTTTTTCTTCTTTGCTCATTTGTTTTATTTCTTAAATCGCACATGTGAGTGAAATTATATGATATTTGTCTTTTTCTGACTGGCTATTTTGCTTAGCATTATACTCTCTAGATCCTTCCATGCCGTTACAAATGGGAGGATTTCATTCTTTTTATAGCTAATACTTCATTGTGTATGTATATCACACCTTCTTTATCCATTCCTCTATCCCTGGGCATTTGGGCTGCTTCCCTTGTTTGGCTATTGTAAATAATGCAGTAAACTTCAGGGTGTATATATCCATTCAGATTTGTGTTTTCACATTCTTTGGGTAAACAGCTGGTAGTGTGCTTACTGGATCATGGAGTATTTTTACTTTTAACTTTTTGAGGAACCTCCATATTGTTTTTAACCAAGGCTATACTGCTTTTCATTCCCTCCAACCGGGTAGAAGGGTTTGTTTTTTACCTACATCCTCTCCAGCACCTGTTCTTGAGTTTCTGATCTTAGCCATTCTGATACATATGAGTTGATACATCCCTGTGGTTTCGATTTGCATTTCCCTGATGAGTGATGTTGAGCACCTTCTTTTTTTTTTTTTTTTTTTTAAGATTTTATTTATTTCTTTGGCAGAGACAGATCACAAGTAGGCAGAGAGGCAGGCAGAGAGAGAGGAGGAAGCAGGCTCCCTGCCGAGCAGAGAGCCCGATGCGGGGCTCGATCCCAGGACACTGAGATCATGACCTGAGCCAAAGGCAGAGACTTTAACCCACTGAGCCACCCAGGCGCCCCTGTTGAGCACCTTCTAATGTGTCTGTTGGACATCTGTATGTCTTTGGAGAAACATCTGTTCCTGTCTTCTGTTCATTTTTTAATTAGATTATTTGTCTTTTGGTGTTGAGTGGTGTAAATTCTTTTTTTTAAGATTTTAATTTAATTCCAGATGGTTAATATACAGTGTTATATTAGCTTCAGGCATAAAATAGAGTGATTCAACAGCTCAAAACACCACCCTGTGCGCATCATGGCAAGGGTACCCCTTAATCCCCATCATCTGTTTAACAAATTCCCACACCCCCTTCCCCTCTGGTAACCATCAGATTGTGCACTATAATGAAGAATCAGTTTCTTGCTTTGTCTCTCTCACTCTCTTGTCTCTCGGTGTCTTTTTTTTTTTTTCCCTTTGCTTGTTTATTTTGTTTCTTAAATTCTACATGTGAGTGACATCATATGGTATTTGTCTTTCATGGACTGACTTCTCTTAGCATTGTACTGTCTAACTCTGTCCATGTCATTGCAAATATCAAGATGCCATTCTTTTTTATGGCTGAATAATATTCCACCTCCATCTTCTTTATGCATTCATCAATTGATAGACACTTGGGTTGCTTCCATATCTTTTTTAATTTTCATTCAAATTTGTATTTAAATTCTAGTTAGTTAACATATAGTGTAATATTGGTTTCAGAAATAGAATTTATTGATTCATCGCATGTATACATCTCCCAGTGCTTATCACAAGTGCCTTCCTTAATAGCCTCACCCACCTAGCCCATCCCCCACCCATCTCCTATCCACCAACCCTCAGTTTGTTCTCTTAGTTAAGAGTCTCCTGGGTTGTTTCCTTCTCTTCTCCCACCCCTTCTCCTATAGTCATCTGTTTTGTATGTTAAATTCCACATACGAGTGATCATATGGTGTTTGTCTTTCTCTGAGTTATTTTATTTGGTAAGATACTCTCTAGCTCCATCCATGTTTTTGGAGATGGCAAGATTTCAGTCTTTTTGATGCCTGAGTAATATTCCATTGTATTGTATGTATGCATGAATATACCACATCTTCATCATTCATTAGTCCGTGGGCATTTGGGCTCTTTCCATAATTTGGCTATTGTTGATTAATGCTTCTGTAAATACCAGGTTGCATGTATCCCTTCAAATCATTGCTTTTGTATCCTTTGGGTAAATACCTAGTGTTTGTGCCAATACAATACTGTTTCGATTATTATAGCCTTGTAATAAAACTTGAAGTTTGGAATTGTGACACCTCCAGCTTTGTTTTTCTTTTTCAAGAGTGCTTTGACTATTCAACATCTTTTGTAGTTCCAAATTTTAGGATTGTTGTCATGTGGAAAATACTATCCCTATTTTGATAGGGATTCCATTAAACCTTTGGATTGCTTTGGGTTTGTATAGACATTTTAAACAATATTTGTTCTTCCAGTCCAGGAACATGAAATGTCTTTCCATTTCTTTGTGTCTTTAATTTTTTTCATGAGTATTTTATAGTTTTGAGAGTACAGTTCTTTCATCTCTTCTGTTAAGTTTTTTCCCCCTAGGTACTTTACTACTTTTTTTTTTTTTTAAAGATTTTTATTTATTTATTTGACAGAGAGAGATCACAAGTAGACGGAGAGGCAGGCAGAGAGAGAGAGAGAGAGAGAGAGGGAAGCAGGCTTCCTGCCGAGCAGAGAGCCCGATGCGGGACTCGATCCCAAGACCCTGAGATCATGACCTGAGCCGAAGGCAGCGGCTTAACCCACTGAGCCACCCAGGCGCCCCACTTTACTACTTTTTGTGCAGTTTTAAATGGGATTATTTTCTAAATTTCTCCTGCTACTGCACCATTATTAGTGTAGAGAAATGCAATGGATTCCTGTACATTGATTTTGTTCCCTGTGACTTTACTGAATTCATTTATCAGTTCTAGTAGGTTTTTTTTGGTGGAGACTTTTGGGTTTATTATACATAGTATCACGTCGTCTGCAAATAATGAAAATTTTACTTCTTCCTTACGAATTTGGATGGCTTTTTTCTTTTTGCTGTCTCATTACTGTGGCTAGGACTTCCAGTGCTATTTTGAATAAAGATGGTAAGAGTGAACATCCTTGTTTTGTTTTGATCTTAAGGGGAATCTCTTATTGTCTTTTTTTTCCCCTTGAGTATGATGTTAGCTGTAGGGTTTTCATATAAGGCTTTTATTATGTTGAGGTATGTTCTTTCTAAATGTATTTTTTGGAGGCTTTCATCATGAATGAATGTCGCACGTTGTCAGATGTTTTTTCTACGTCTATTGAAATGATCCTATGGTTTTTATCCTTACCTTACTGATGTGACAAATCACATGGACTGATTTGCAAATAATTGAACTGCACTTGCATCCCAGGAGTAAATCCTGGTTTAGTGAATGATTTTTTTTTTTTTTAACTGTATTGTCAGATTTTATTTGCTATTATTTTGTTGACAGTTTTTACATCTATGTTCATCAGAGATACTGGTCTGTAGTTCTATTTTTTATTTATTTATTTATTTATTTATTTGGTGGTGTCTTTATCTGGTTTTGATATGAGAATAATGCTGGCCTTATAGAATGAACTTGGAAATATTCCTTCTTCTTCTAGTTTTTTGAGTAGTTGGAGAAGAATAGGTATTCTCTTCCTTAAATGTTTGGTAGATAGGGGTGCCTGGGTAGCTCAGTCGTTAGGTGTCTGCCTTCGGCTCGGGTCAGGATCCTGGGGTTCTGGGATCGAGCCCCATGTCGGGCTCTCTGCTCAGTGGGGAGCCTGCTTCTCCCTCTCCAGTTCCTCCTGCTTGTGTTCCCTCTCTCCCTATCTCTTTCTGTCAAATAAATAAATAAAATCTTTAAAAAAAAAAAAAAAAGAAAGAAAACTAGGTCCTGGTTTCTTTCTTTCTTTTTTTTTTTTTTTAAAGTTTTTATATTATTCATTTCTGCTTTAATACTCATTATTTCTATCCTTCTACTGGTTTTGGGTTTTGTTCTTTTTCCAGCTCCTTTGGTTGTAAGTTTAGGTTATTTGAGATCATTTATTTATTTACTTGTTTTTTATTTTTTGTTTCTTGAGGTTGGCTTGTATTGTGATAAACTTGACTGTTAGAATTGCTTTGCTGCATCTTGATTTGGACCATTGTGTTTTCCTTTTCATTTGTCTTCATGTAATTTTTTTTTTTTAAGATTTTATTTATTTATTTATTTGAAAGGCAGAGATCACAAGGAGGCAGAGAGGCAGGCAGAGAGAGAAAGAGGGAAGCAGGCTCCCTGCTGAGCAGAGAACCCGATTCAGGACTCGATCCCAGGACCCCGAGATCATGACCTGAGCCGAAGGCAGTGGCTTAACCCACTGAGCCACCCAGGTGCCCTGTCTTCATGTAATTTTTTGATGACTTCTTTCATTTTTTTGGTTGACCCATTCTTTGTTTAGTAGCATGTTATTTAACCTACATGTATTTGTAGTCTTTCCAGATTTTTTCTTGTAGTTGATATCTAGTGTTACAGTATTGTGGTCAGAAAAAATGCATGGTATGACTTTGATGTTTTCGAATTCATCAAGAGTGATTTGTGGCCTAATACGTGATTTATTCTGGAGAATTTTCCATGTGTACTCGAAAAGAACATGTATTCTGCTGTTTTAGGATGGAATTTTCTGAATTTATCTCTTAAATCATCTGGTCCAGTGGGTCATTCAAAGTCATTGTTTACTTGCTGATTTTTCTGTTTGGATGATCTGTCCCTTGATAGGAGTGTAGTGTTAAAGTCCCCAACTATAATAGTACTAATAGGTGTTTTCTTTTTTCTTTTTGATAAGTCTAGCTGAAGGTTTTTTTTTTTTTTAAGATTTTATTTATTTATTTGACAGACAGAGATCACAAGTAGGCAGAGAGGCAGGCAGAGAGGCAGGCAGAGAGAGAGGAGGAAGCAGGTTTCCTGCTGAGTAGAGAGCCCGATGTGGGGCTCGATCCCAGGACCCTGGGATCATGACCTGAGCTGAAGGCAGAGGCTTTTACCTGCCAAGCCATCCAGGAGCCCAAGTCTAGCTGAAATTTTATCAATTTTATTAATTGTTTTCAAAGAACCAGCTCCTAGCTTAATTGATCTGATTTTGTTGTTGTTGTTGTTTCTGTATCATTTATTTCTTTTCTAATCTTTATTAATTCCTTCCTTCTGCTGGCTTTGGGCTCTGTTTATTATTCTTCTTCAGCCTCCTTTAGGTGTAAGGTCAGGTTGTTTGAGACTTTTTGTTCTTCTTCAGGTTGGCTTGTATTGCCTTAAACTTCCCTGCTAGAATTACTTTTGCTGCATCCTAAAGATTGTGTACCACTGTGTTCTCATTTTCCTTTGTCTTCATGTAATTTTTTTCTTTCTTTGAGTTTTTGGTTGGCCCATTCATTTTTTAATAGCATATTATTTAACCAACATGCATTTGTCGTCTTTCCAGATTTTTTCTTGTGTTTGATTTCTGGTTACATAGTGTTGCAGTGTTGTGGTCAGAAAAGAAGTATGGTATGACTTTGATCTTTTTGAATTTTTTAAGATTTGTCTTGTGGCATAATATGTGATCTGTTGTGGAGAATGTTCCATGTGTACTTGAAAAGAATGTGGATTCTGTGGTTTCTGATGGAATGTCTTGAACATATCTGTTAAGTCCACTTGGTCCAGTGGGTCATTCAAAGGCATTGTTCACTTGTTTATTTTCTGTTTAGATGAACTATGTATCGATGTAAGTGGGGTGTTAAAGTCCCCTACTATTATTGTTATTATCAATTAGTTCCTCTATGTTTATTATTAATTGTTTTATATATCTGGATGCTCCCATGTGGGGTGCATAAATATTTATAATTGTTACATCTTCTTGTTGAATTTTCCCCTTTATTATTAAGTAATGCCCTTCTTTGTCTCTCTTTACAGTTTTTGTGTGGCATGGATATTTTAGTGATACTAATTGTTCTGACCCTTGAACATAGAATTTCCATTTGTTTGTGTCTTTTTAATTTCGCTCATCAGAGTCTTATAGTTTATGGGGTACAGATTTTTTACCTCCTTAGTAAAATTTATTCATAAATATTTTATTGTGTTTGATGCTGTTCTAAATGGGAATGCTTTCCTTCTGTTTTACATATTTCATTGTTAGCATCTTGAAACACAACTGAGTTTTCATGATTTTATATCCTGAAACTACTGAATTCATTAATTAGTTCTCACAGCCAAAATATATCCAGCTTCTTATTTCTGGACTTTTCCCAATTTCTACATTTTACTACCATATGTAAACCTGCATTCAACTTCCATTTGTAAAAAAATGGAAATAGATAATAGTCTTAATTAATCTGTCTTAGACTAGACTCCTAGAAGTAGAATTACTTTCTCAGCAAATGTGAACATTAATAATCCCCATCTTACATATCCCTCTCTAGAAATGGTGCATCATATTCTTCTTTACCTATAGAAAGCACTATTTCACTGTATCCATGTCAGAATAAACTGTTTCCTTTCAAATCTTTTTACTCTTATTAGCAAAAATATAAGAAGATACATTAATTTGTATTTCTTTCATGATTTGAAGAAAACATATTTCAGTATACATTAGCTAGTTGGATTTCACCTCTCATGGTTTTCTTGTTGTGTCGACTAATAGGTTACCTTGAAATCTTAGTTGTCCAAGTTTTGGATGTTTTTACTTAAATTTCTAAATAAGGAAAAATGAGAGAGACTGCATCAGGTGATGGCAGGAGACACAAGTTTTAAAATTTACTTATTTAATTGGATAGAGGTGAATATTCCTGATGTAAATATTAAGTATTAGATGCATATGTTACGTAGCGTTTTTTAAAATAGGAAGGAGTTAAGTGTTTTTGTCAAGAAGCCGAATAAATGAATATTCTGCAATTTCTTCTTTTTTTAAAGATTTTGTTTATTTATTTGACAGAGAGATCACAAGTAGGCAGAGAGACAGGAGATGGACAGGGGAAGCAGGCACCTTGCTGGGCAGAGAGCCCTAAGCAGGGCTCCATCCTTAGACCCTGAGATCATGACCTGAGCCTAAGGCAGAGGCTTAACCCACTAAGCCACCCAGGCGCCCCCATTCTGGCATTTTCTAGCTTCAGGTGTTATCAGTCTATCACACAAAGGCAGCTTGGCATAGTTCCTGGTGATATAGGCAATCTAGGAATGAACTTAAAAGTAAATAAAAAGTTATCTGATACCATTCCCTTAGTACAATGATACGGAATTAAATCCATAAAATATTTAAGGGTAATAGAGAAACTAACTTATTTGGACATTTCTTTGTTTTTTTACTCTCCTAGATTTATTTGATTTAATTATAATTTCACAGGTTGCACCTCATGACAGCTACTATTTTTTAAATGATTTCTATCCATTATCCTGTCCTTAATGTTCATTCATCAGAGTATGTATTTTCGGCATTCATTATATTTGTTTACTGCTTATTAAGTAAACATATTCTTGGGAGCCTTTTAAATACATATTATATGACCTTAAACTGATATTATATGTTACTGTATATTATATACTATAATATATATTTTATACTATATAATATTATATGTTATATAACCTTAAACTGATGTCCATTTAGTTACTTACTTGTTATTTTCTGTTATTCCTGCCAGAATCTCACTATTGCCAATGAATGTATATTTATCACTTGTAATCCCAGGAATCCCTATCTTCCCACTTTTTTTGTTTCTAATCAACTCATGCTCATGTTCCGGGAACTTGAAACTATTAGCAGTGTATTATCTAAATAATAGGGGAGATACTGAATGTAAACTGAAAATACGGGTACTTCTCTCCCTGTCCTACAATGTTTCTAGTAGAGATATTTATTAAGCCTTAAGTTAGCAGATGGTCTACAGGAAAAGTCTTTATTATTCTCGGTACCCAGGTTTTCCTAGTTTAGAATCCTCAAATGAAATGCATGACCAACTGATTACCTCAAAAAAAAAAAAAAAAAGGTATGAAAATGGAGATAATTTTCAAAAGAAGCATTTCTGAAGCACTTTTAATTTATTTTAGCACCAAAACCTATGTTGTAAGCAATTGTTTAGCTTTTCAAATTGAGTAGCACCTTTCACTTACTGAAATTCTTTACATAAAAGTAGTAAGTCAAACTGAGTTGAATTGAATTACAGAACATTTTGGGAACATATAGTCTCTGCTTCAAAGAAATAGATCTGAGTACACTTTGTTTCTTTAAACTAGTTCTTATACAAATTTGCAGTCAGGCAGCATGAATGAGTAACACAGTAAACACCACAACCCACACAGATAATCATTATTTTGCTGTATTTGTTTCTTCTCCCTGTCTGCCTGCACACGTGCATATGGATGTAATTATGTGTGTTGGTATTCATGCATGTATTTATATTCATGTATATATATAATTTCACAATAAGCTGAAGACACTATGACAGTTTTCATCATAAATACTATAGAGCGTATTCAGTGAAAATAAGAACATATCCCATTAATCTTTTTTATCAATAATTATTTATGTTTTGTCAATATGTCTTTTCAGTCTATTAATCTAGAAGAGCTCCCTAACTTCTTGTTTTTTTTTTCTAATTTCCTATTTTATTTATTTTTTCAGTGTTCCAAGATTCCTAATTCCTTATTTTAAAATATTGACGTTTGGTTGACACCATGCCAGAGATCTTTTTTTTTTTTTTAAGATTTTATTTATTCATTTGACAGACAGAGATCACAAGTAGGCAGAGCAGCAGGCAGAGAGGGAGGGAGAAGCAGGCTCCCTGCTGAGCAGAGAGCCCGATGCAGGGCTCTATCCCAGGACCCTGAGATCATGACCTGAGCTGAAGGCAAAGGCTTAACCCACTGAGCCACCCAGGCACCCCCATGCCAGATAGCTTACAGAGTGTACCACAATCTAGATTTATTTTACTGCTTTCCTATGTGTACTATTTTCTTTTAATTTTTTCTATTGACATTAAAATAGAATTTATATATGAAGGCTTGGTTAGATTCAGGATAACCTTCCATTTACTTATTTTCAAAAATCTATCTTTGGTGAGTCTTTATAGTACATATTCCATATTATCAAGTTGGTACAAAGGATATCATTCCTTTCTGGCATTTTTAGTGCATAAAGCCATATAGTTACTTTAAGTTAAAAGATGTGTGTAATATGTTTCAATTAATGCAGAAATATATTTTTCCATTAAAATCTATAAGATTTTTCTACAGTTCTTGCTTTAGAGTAAGTCCCATTAAGAATGGGAGCCCGAAGAGCCTCTGTTCTTCAGTTTATTTGGTTGTTAATAATTTGACATGGAGTCGGGATCAGTTTTCTCAGTGGTACTCAATTTAGATGTTGGAAAATTCTTTCCAAATGTTTTGAATGTGTAAAATACTCCCTTAGTCTTAAAAATTAAAAATTGTGTAAGAATATACTCACAAAATTTTTACTTTTTCAAAAAAGCTTTGTATTTATTTACCTGCAAGACAGTACAGAGGGAGAGAGAGAGAGAAGCAGACTCCCTGCTGAGCAGAGAGCCCAATTCTGGTCTGGATCCTAGGATCCCCAGAACACGACCTGAGCTGAAGACTGATGTTTAACTGACTGAACCAGGTGCCCCAGAAGACTTTTGCTTTTGATTCTACACTCACTTTGACCACTATTCAGATAAAGGAGACTCAACAGCTCCTTCATTGTCTTGTACAGTTATACGGTACTCATTTGTGTTGATGTACCATTTAAAAAAATTTTTTAAAGAGTACCTCAACTTGAGCATTTGCACTGTTTTAAATTTTTGCTGTAAGCAGTGGTAGAGTGGATAACACTGGCATCAATTTTTTCCACCTTATTTGCGAAGGGCTACATGTAGGTTGGATGCCTAAGCAGTGGGTTTGTCATCCAGTGTTTCATGGTGGTGTCAGATTTCCCACAATATATTTTGTATCATTTTACCCATATACACCAGTGAACTGTGAGAATAGCTCCCCCTCACCCAGCAAGGGCAATAGAGTGTTTTGTCAATTTTTGTAGATTATGATGTACTAAAAATTAAGAAATATTTTAAGGTTTCCTCATTTGAAATTGTTTTATTATAAGTGAGTCTTAGCATTTTTCCTAAATTTAAACATTTACACTATGTTTTCTGTCAAACATATTTTTATGTTATTTGTCCATTTTTTTAGAGAATTTGCTTTTATTAAATAGATACAGAAATATAATAGGAAGGACTGGATGGGAGGGAGAGAGAGAGGAAGAGAAAGAATGAACACAGCAATTAAACATCTATGATAAAAATCTGCACATATATTCTGGTTTTAGTTTGAAGTGTGTGTGTAGTCTGTGTTCCAGGTTTGGTTCTTTTTTTTTAAATAGGGAATTTTATTCATCTTTTAATGCTTCTGAATTTTGAGAACTAATACCCAGGCTTTCCAACTCCAACTTAGATAATTAATGTTTTCTTATAGTACTTGCATGATTTATTTTTCAAACATTCAGATTTCTGATTCATTTGGAGTTTATCCTAGTGAACAAAAGGATATACATTTTCAGTTTTACTGTTTTTTTAAAACAACTATTGAATTGCCTTTATTTTTTTAAAGATTATTTATTTATTTGACAGAGAGATCACAAGTAGGCAGAGTGGCAGGCAGAGAGAGGGGGGGGAAGCAGGCTCCCTGCTGAGTAGAGAGCCTGATGTAGGGCTTGATCCCAGGACGCTGAGACCATGATCTGAGGCAAAGGCAGAGGCTTAACCCACTGAGCCACCCAGACACCCCTTGAATTGCCTTTAAAACGTTCATCAAAAACTCTCTTTTTCCCCAAGACTTAATCTACTACATATTATACTTTCATAGGTACTTAGTATAATCTACTATATATTATAATCTACTATATATTATACTTTACATATATTATCAATTTTACTTTTTGGTGCCAGTATCTTTCTGATTGTTCATGTATAAATAGCACATTGTTTTATAAGAAAGGCGTTTTTCTTTATTTTAATATCTGGTAGTACCAATTCTACACTGCCTTACTGATCTTTTTTTTGTTTTTTTTGTCTAGTCATTTTTTTTATATGACCTTCATAATTACCCCAAGTCTTGGCAGTTTTAGTGGGAACACGGTAGATTTATATTTTACGTGGTGTGGATTGATGTTTTTATAATGTTTGATTGTTAAATTCTTTTTTAAGATTTATTTATTTATTTATTTATTTGAGAGATCACAAGTAGGCAGAGAGGCAGGCAGGGAGAGTATAAGCAGGGAGAGCAGCAGGCAGAGTGGGAAGGAGAAGCAAGCTCTCTGCTGAGCCAGGAGCCGGATGAGGGACTCGATCCCAGGATCCCGGGATCACGAGCTGAGCTGAAGGCAGCCGCTTAACGAACTGAGTCACCCAGGCATCCCAAACTCAGATTTTTAAACTATCACTTATTTTCCTCTGCTTCTGATACCTGAAAGAAAAGTGATAAATAATTTCCACCTGACAGCTATTATTTGTTTTCTCTCTTAATTCATTAAAAATAAACTCAGTGACAGAATTTTCATTCTCCATATTCATGCATTTGTCAATATTTTAATTTTGAAAGGAATTTTCCCCCCACATAACACAATTGCAGAATGCTCCCCTGTGACAACCACAGATGTGCCCATGGAATTCTAAATTTTTTTTCTAAATTCTAAATGTTTTTTTCTGAAATATTTTTATACAAAGCAACCAAAAGCTTTCTGTGAATTTTCCTCCGCACAGGGCATACTTCCGATTGGCACATACCACCTGCTCAAAGCCAAACTTTGTTGTGATTTCTGTTTATCAGGGTCAAAAGGGGATCTTAAAAATCAGAGAATGTAGGGACGCCTGGGTGGCTCAGTGGGTTAAGCTGCTGCCTTTGGCTCAGGTCATGATCCCAGCGTCCTGGGATCGAGTCCCACATCGGGCTCCTTGCTCAGCGGGGAGCCTGCTTCTCCCTCTGCCTCTGCCTGCCTTTCTGTCTGCCTGTGCTTGCGCTCTCTCTCTCTCTCTCTCTCTCTGACAAATAAATAAATAAAATCTTTAAAAAAAAAAAATCAGAGAATGTAGTATTTACAAATTGATGGATAATGCTCAATACCTTAAGTATATAAAAATAAACCCAACACTATGTGAAAAGCAGTTTATATATTATTAATTATAAAGTGCATAGGGAGAAATTAATTTTTTTTTTGCCTTTACTGATATCAGGATAGGAATATTTACAGGTCTGAGTAAAATAGCTGAGAGTTAATTCTTTTAGAATTTCTGAGTGTCTCACACATAATTCAAAAATTAAGTTATAGGGAAATGAGTACTGTTTGAGCCCTAAACTTACTGTTCTCCCACCTTCCTTTTCTAAAAATTTTTATTTAATTTCTAGTTAGTTAAAAAAAAATGATAAATTCTAGTTAGTTAATACATTGAATATTAGTGTCGAGTGCACCATGTAGTGATTCCACACCCACACGTCATCCATGCTCATCTCAGCACGTCTCTTCTGAACACCCATCACCTGTTTGACCCAGCCTCTCCCCGCTTCCCTTCTGATAACGGTCAGCTTGTTTTCCATAGTTATAAATCTGTGTTTTGGTTTACCTCCTCCTCTCTTTCTTCCGCCCTTAGTTTATTTTTTTGTTTCTTAAATTCTGCATATGAATGAAATCACAAGGTATTTGTCTTTCTGCGACTGACATATTTTGCTTAGCACAATACACGCTAGCTCCATCCATGTCATTGCCAATGAAAAGATTTCATCCTTTCATAGCTGAGTACTGTTCCACTGTATATATACACCACTTCTTCTTTATCTCTGTGTCAGGCAGTGGGCACTTGGGCTGTTTCCATAATTTAGCTATTGTAGATATTGCTGCTGTAAACATCAGGGCGCATGTATCCCTCTGAATTAGTACTTTTGTATTCTTTGCATAAATACCTAGTAGTGCAATTGCTAGATTGTAGGCCATTTTTATTTTTAACTTCCTTTTTTTTTTCAAGATTTTTATTCATTCATTTGACAGAGAGACACAGCAAGAGAGGGAACACAAGCAGGGGGAGTGGAAGAGGGAGAAGCAGGCTTCCCGCCAAGCAGGGAGCCTGATGTGGGGCTCGATCCCAGGACCCTGGGATCATGACCTGAGCGGAAGGCAGATGCTTAAAGACTGAGCCACGCAGGTGCCCCTATTTTTAACTTCTTTAGGAAAGTCCACACTGTTTTCCACAGTAGGTGCACCAGAATGCATTCCTACCAGCAGTGTACAAAGGTTTTTCCTCCATATTCTTATCAACACGTGTTCCTGTGTTTTTTATTTTAACTATTCTGACACTTAGGAGGTTATCTCTGGTAGTTTTGATTCGCATTTCCCTGATAATGATATTGAGCATCTTTTCAGATGTCTGTTAGCCATCTGGATGTCTTCTTTGGAGAAATGCCGGTTCATGTTTCCTACCGATGTTTTAATTGGATTACTTGTGGTTTTTTGTGTGTTGAGTTTTATAAGCTCTTTATGTATTTTGAATACTAACCCTTTATCACATTTGTCACTTGTAAATATCTTTTCCCATTGCATAATTTGCTTTGGTTTTGTTGGTTGTTTCCTTCACTGTGTAGGATCTTTTTAAAAGCAAAAATAAATAATGGGGATTTCATTTCCCCTTTACTCTTTTTTTTTTTTAAGATTTTATTTATTTATTTAATAGAGAAAGATCACAGGTAGGCAGAGAGGCAGGCAGAGAGAGAGGAGGAAGCAAGCTCCCTGCTGAGCAGAGAGCCCGATGCGGGGCTCGATCCCAGGATTCTGGGATCATGACCTGAGGTGAAGGCAGAGGTTTAACCCACTGAGCCACCCAGGCGTCCCTCCCCTTTACTCTTTAAAAAAATATTTTCCATTGATTCAGCAAATACTTCATAAGCATATGTTATTTCTCTTGGTAATACACATAATTACATCTATGTCATTTATGATGTCCTTACCATGTTGTGGATTTAATGACCATGAAGTAGTAAATTCTGGCTCAGTTTTGTTACCTGCTTAAGAAAGCCATCAAACACCATGAAATGCTTCCAGATTTACTGAGTTGAGCTCTTTCCACTTTGCTATTAGAGGTATAAGTGAACACAAAGAACAATTTAAAAATAATTGTCAAGATACTAAAAAACATATAATCTTTGGCATAGTAGTTCTCATTGTAGAATTCTGACTTAAGAAAGCAGAACCGCAGGTAATGGTTTACTTACAAAGAAGTTCAACAGGGAGCCCAGTGCAGGGCTATATCGCAGGATCATGACCTTAGCCGAAGGCAGATGCTTAATGACGGAGGCACCCAGGCACTCCAGTTAAATCATTTTCTGAATGAGAAAAACATTACAAGAAAATCCACTAAAATTCTTTCAGAAAGTATCTTTATTACAAAATATCAACTATCTTTACATACCTCATATGCCATTATATTTCTAACATCCTTATAAAATGAAATAATAATCGAATATAATTTTCTTGACATGATTCTTTATAAAATACCATTAAGTTAATCGGTGATCTGTGACTAAATCACAACTATCTTTTTTCTCTCCTAGAGAGCTAGTAACTTAAATATTTGTTATTCTAAAAATCATACTGAAGGGGTGCCAGGGTGGCTCAGTGGGTTAAGGCCTCTGCCTTCGGCTCGGGTTATGATCTCAGGGTCCTGGGATCGAGTCCCGCATCAGGCTCTCTGCTCAGCGGGGAGCCTGCTTCCTCCTCTCTCTGCCTGCCTCTCTGCCTACTTGTGATCTCTCTCTCTCTGTCAAATAAATAAATAAAAAATCTTTTAAAAAAATCATACTGAAATGTAAGTCTTAAAAATACTAAAATAATTCTTGCCTAAAATTTTCAAAACAATTCTTGCCTCCTTAAAATTTTCAAAAATGGTTTTCAAGAATAATTCTTGTCTAAATTTTACCAGAACCATTTTTTTAAGATTTTATTTATTTATTTGATTTATTTGATAGAGATCACAAGCAGGCAGAGGGGCAGGCAGAGAGAGAGAGGGGGGAAGCAGGCTCCCTGCTGAGCAGAGAGCCCGATGTGGGGCTCCATCCCAGGACCCTGGGATCATGACCTGAGCAGAAGGCAGAGGCTTCAACCCACTGAGCCATCCAGGTGCCCCGACCAGAACCATTTTTGAGTGAACTGTATAGGTATCAATAGTTTTTCTAAGTGACATAATCTACAAATTCATGCAAATCAAATTATTCAACACTTGTAATATTATACTGACCAAGCTTTTATGGGCTTTTGAAATGATTAATCCCAGGGTGATTTTTTTTTTTTTAAGATTTTATTTGTTTATTTGACAGAGAGAGATCACAAGTAGACAGAGAGGCAGGCAGAGAGAGAGAGAGAGGGAAGCAGGCTCCCTGCTGAGCAGAGAGCCCGATGTGGGACTCGATCCCAGGACCCTGAGATCATGACCTGAGCCGAAGGCAGCGGCTTAACCCGCTGAGCCACCCAGGCGCCCCCCAGGGTGATTTTCAGGAAAAAATAAGGGCATTCTGTGTCACCACGTAAATATAATTACACTATTATTGTGCTCAACTGTCATCAAAGAGAATACGGAATAAGGTACAGTAACAATGACACTACTTTGCTAGCGGAATTTTGGCTTATAAAGTTACTTGAAATGTGAGAGACTTTGTAGAGTCAATTAAAACTTAAATAAGGAATGATATGTTTAATCATTTGAAAGTTACTAGGTTGTTCTTATAGTTCTTTGATATAAGTGAACAATTGTAGAAAATGTTTCATTGAGGAAGGTAAAATTAATAATATCATTAAATTACAGTCTCTTTTAATAAAAGTTAAAATTTCCCAACTGTTACAAGAATAAGAGAGGAACTGTTTCTAAAGCTGTCACTAATTACCTTGGTTTTCTTGCATAATGAACCTCAGTTTTGTTCAAATCAGAAATATGCTTAAAGAAAATAACCTGCAATTTCCTTAGAAAGATGGATGTGTTCATTCTCAATGATTCCTAAGAATTAAGAATTAAGACATGATTCAGGTTAGGGAATTTTTCTCACGCAACTGACAATGTAGTCAGCAGGACATAAGCATTAATTGGTGAATATATTCCATTGTATAAAATTCAACTTTAGCCTGCCCTTAATTGAAGTAACTTCTTTTAGATTTAATTATATTCTACTTTTCTTCTTAAATTTTTATGTTCATTTTTCCTTGCCCTTATTGAAATATTAACATATAACGTGAAGTTTAAGGTGTCCAGTCTGATCAGATACAGGCATGCATTGCAAATGCTTACCACAGTGATCTTAGTTACTACCTCTGTCTTTTCACTTTTAATTTGGGGGAAGAGTGGTAATATTTAAGATTTACTCTCAACAACTTTCAGGTATATAATACAGTATCGTTAATTATTGTCATGATATTACATACTAGATTCCCAGAACTTAGTGATATTATAGCTGCAAGTTTGTGTACTTTGACCAAATTCTCATTTCTGCCACCCACAGCCCCTAGCAACCACCATTTTGCTCTCTGTGTCTATATAAGGTTGATTTTTTTTTTTTAAGAGTCTGCACATAAATGACAACTTAAGAACCTAGAGAGTAGGGGCGCCTGGGTGGCTCAGTGGGTTAAAGCCTCTGCCTTCGGCTCGGGTCATGATCCCAGGGTCCTGGGATCGAGCCCCACATCGGGCTCTCTGCTCTGCAGGGAGGCTGCTTCCTCCTCTCTCTCTTTCTCTGCCTGCCTCTCTGCCTACTTGTGATCTCTGTCTGTCAAATAAATAAATAAAATCTTTAAAAACAAAAAAAAAAGAACCTAGAGAGTACAATACTAACTGAAAGGTCAGAGAAAAACAAATGCCATATGATTTCACTCATATATGGAATTTAAGAAACAAAACTAACAAAAGAAAAAAGATGTAAATAACATCCCAAAAGGCTCTTAAAAATAGACAACTGGTGGTTGCCAGAGGAGAGGTAGGTAGGGTGATAAGGGAAATTGATAAAGGGGATTAAGAGTGGCACTTCTCTTGAAGAGTACTGAGAAATATATAGAATTGTTGAATTATTACACTACACCTGAAACTAAACGGTCAGTAATACTTGATTTAAAAAAGAAAAAAAACGTTGGGGCGCCTGGGTGGCTCAGTGGGCTAAGCCTCTGCCATCGGCTCAGTCATGATCTCAGGGTCCTGGGATCCAGCCTGGGGTCTGGCTCTCTGCTGAGCAGGGAGACTGCTTCCCCCTCTCCCCCTGCCTGCCTCTCTGCTTCCTTGTGATCTCTGTCTGTCAAATAAATAAATACTTGCTATTCTCTGACTTTCTCCCCTTAGTTTAATGTCCTCAAGCTCCATCTGTGTTGTTGCAAAGTCAGAATTTCCTCCTTTCGTGGGGCTAAATAATAATCCATTGTGTGGACAGGGGCACCTGGGCAGCTCAGTCAGTTAAGCATCTGCCTTCAGGTGAGGTCACGATCCCCGGGTCCTCATATCAAACCCTACCTTGGGCTCCCTGCTCAGCGGGGAACCTGCTTCTCCCTCTCCCTCTGCCACCCTCACCCTGCTTGTTCTCCTTCTCTCAAATAAATAAAATCTTTTTAAAAATATTCCATTTTTGTGGATATATACTACCTTTTCCTTATCCATTTATCTTTCGATATACATGTAGGTAGATTCCACGTATTGGTTATTGTGCATAATGCTGCAATGACCATGAAGCTACAAATATCTCTTCAAGGCTCTGTTTTCATTTCTTTATATATACTACGTAGCAGTGCATTTGCTCAATCATATGGGAGTCGTATTTTTCATGTTTTTTTTGGAAACCCCATACCTTTCTCCATGGTGGCTTATCATTTTATATTTCCATGGTGGCTTACTATTTTATATTCCCAAAATAGTGCTCCCCTTTTCCCATGGCATTGCCAACACAGGTCTCTTGTCTGTTCAATATAGCTGTTCTAACAGTGTGAAATATTATTTCAGGGTGGTTTTGATTGGCATTTGTCTGAAGTGATGTTAGGCACCTTTCATGTACCTGTTATCCACCTGTATGTCTTTTCTGGAAAAATGTCTCTCAGGTCCTCCCCCCATTTTAAAATTTAATTTTGCTATTGAGTTGTGTGAATAATTTATATAGATTTTATATTAACTTCTTATCTGATAGATGGTTTTAAAAATATTTTCTGCTGTTTGTAGATTACCTTTTTGTTTTCCTAGTTCTTTTGCTTTGCAGAAGTTTTATAATTCAATATAGCTCTGCTTGATTATTTTTGCCATGGTTGTTTATGCTTTTGTTGTCATATCCAAAAAAATCATTACCAAGACCCATATCGAGGAACATACAGTGTTTTCTTTTAGTAGTTTGACAGTTTGGGATCTTACATATAAGAATTTAAGCCATTCCAAGTTAATTTGGGGGAGTGGTGTAAGATAAGAGTCCAGGTTCATTCTTCTGCATGTTATTGTCCAGTTTCCCCAACACACTTAACTGAAGAAACTGTCTTTCCTCTGTTGAATCTTCTTGATTTCCTCGTGAAATAGGAGTTCACTATATATGTCAGGGCTCATTTCTGGGCTCTAGATTCTGTTCTGTGTGTCTGTATTTATGCCAGTACTATTCTGTTTTGATTACTACAGATTTGTATTAAAGTCTGAAATCAGAAAGAATAATGACTACCAGCTTTGTTTTTCCTCAAGATTCTTTTGGTGATCCAGAGTCTTTTGTTGTTACATAAAATTTTAGGATTGTTTTTCTCTTACTATGAAAATTATCATTGGAATTTTCTTTTTTTTAAGATTTTATTTATTTATTTGACAGAGATCACAAGTAGGCAGAGAAGCAGGCAGAGAGAGATAGGAGGAAGCAGACTCTCTGCTGAGCAGAGAGCCCGATGCGGGGCTCGATCCCAGGACCCTGGGATCATGACCTGAGCCGAAGGCAGAGGCTTTAACCCACTGAGCCACCCAGGCGCCCCTATCATTGGAATTTTGATAGGGCTTGCATTGAGTCTGTAGATAGCTCTGGGTAGTGTGGACATTTTAACAATGTTCATTTATTCATCAGTGAATTCAGTTATTTCATCAGTGTCTAAATTTTTTTATGAAATAGATATAGAATACTGTAAAATTTAAGTTGTATCAAATGTTAACTTGATACATTTATATATTGTAATACAATTGCCATTGTAGCAATAATTAGCACCTCTATCATGTTACATTATATTTCTTTTTAGTGATTAGAATAATTATGTTTTAATCTCTTGGCAAATTCGGTGGTTATAATACCACGGTTGTATTTACTATCCTGTGCACTAGATCTCTAGAGTTTATTTCCTATTCATTGTATGTTTGTAACCTTGGTCAGTATTTGTCCTTTCCGTCTATCCCCCAGCCTCTGGTGCCCTCCATTTTATTGTTTCTGCAAGCTTGGCTTTTTTAGATTCTGCATGTGACTGATAACATATAGTTTGTTTTTCTCTGACTTACCTCACATAGAATAAAGTCCTCAAAGTCCATTTATGTTTTGCCAAATGGCAGGATGTTCATTCCTAGGTTAAAGATATCCCTACGTATTTTGATGCTCTTGTAAATGGAATTGTGGGGTTTTTTTTTCCAGATAGTTTTTTCTTAGTGTATGGAAACACAACTAATACATTTTTTTAAGATTTTATTTATGTATTTGTCAGAGAGAGAGAGAAAGCGCAGCAGGGAGAGCTGCAGGCAGAGCAGGCAGAGGGAGAAGCAGTCTCCCCACTGAGCAGGGAACCCAGTGTGGGACTTGATCCCAGGACCCAGGGATCATGACCTGAGCTGAAGGCACACACTTAACCCAGGCATCCCCACAACTAATCTTTTTATATTAATTTCATATCCTGCAACTTTAATTTGGTAATTAGTTCTAATAGATTTTTTGGTAGGGTCTTCAGGGATTTTCTATGTAACATATTTTCTGCGAACTAAAATAGTTTTACTTCTCCCTTTCCAATCTGGATGCCTTTTGTTTCTTTCTTTTTTTTTTTTTTTTCCTAATTGCGCTAGTGTGGGACTTACATCTGTGCTGAATAGGAGCTGAGAGTGGGCACCTTGATCTTATTCCTAATCCTAGCAGGAAAGTTTTCAGTTCTATACCATTGAGGGTTTTATATAGATTTTGTTATGTTGAGATGCATTCCCTTTATACCCAGTTTCTTGAGTGTTTTCTTTTTTTTTTTTTTAAGATTTTATTTATTTATTTGACACACACAGATCACAAGTAGGCAGAGAGGCAGGCAGAGGGAGAGGAGGAATCAGGCTCCCTGCTGAGCAGAGAGCCCAATGTGGGGCTTGATCCCAGGACCCTGGGATCATGACCTGAGCCGAAGGCAGAGGCTTTAACCCACTGAGACACCCAGGCACCCCTCTTGAGTGTTTTCAACATGAAAGGATACTGAATCTTGGCCAATGCTTTTCCTGCATCTATTGAGATGATTTATAAGATTTTTCCATATTCATTTTTATTTAAATCAGTTAATTAACATATAATGTATTACTGGTCTCAGAGGTACAGGTCAGGGATTTACCAGTCTTCTAGAATACCCACTGCTCATGACATCACATGCCCTCCTTAATGTCCAGCACCCAGTTACCCCATCTCCCCTCCAGCAATGCTCAGTTTGTTCCCTATGATTAAGAGTCTCTTATGGTTTGTCTCCCTCTCTGATTTTGTCTTCATTTTATTAATTTATTACATTTAATTATTTGTATATATGGATCTGCCTTTGTGTCCCAGGGGAAAATCCCATTTGATCATGGTGTATAGTCTTCTCAATGTCCTGTTGGATTTGGTTTGGTAGAATTTTGTTGAGATTTTTTGCAAATATACTTATAAGAAAAGCACAGGCAGGAGGGTGCCTGGGTGGCGCAGTTGGTTCAGTGACAGACTCATGGTTTCAGCTCAGGTCATGATCTCACAGTCAGGAGATTGAGCCCCACATCCAGCTCTGTGCTCAATGTGGAATATGCTTGAGATTCTCTCCCTCTGCCCCTCCTGCTCATGCTCTCTCTAAAATAAAGAAATAAATCTTAAAAACAAACAAAAAAAACCATAGGCCAATATCCCTATATGTAGTGTCCTAATATGACTTTGGTATCAGGGTAATGCTGATCTCATAAAATAAAGTTTAGTTTAGGGGGCACCTGGGTGGCTCAGTCGGTTAAGCATCTGCCTTTAACTCAGGTCATGATCCCCATATCCTGGGATCTAGCCCCACATCGGGCTCCTTGCTCAGTAGGAAGCCTGTTTCTCCCTCTTCTCCTCCCCCTGCTTGTGTTCCCTCTCTCGCTGTCTCTCTGTCAAATAAATAAATAAGTTCAGTTTAGGACTGTCCCTCCTCTTCTGTTTTTAAGAAGTTTGAGAAGAACTGGTGTTAATTTTTTTTTTAATGTTTGGTAGAACTCACCAGTGAAATCATCTGGTCCTGGTATTTACTACTAGGTATAATGTCTACTCTTTCAGTTTTGAGTCTTTTTTTAGTCTAGATAAGGGATTGCCAACTTTTTTATATTTAAAAAATACACCTTTTTAGTTATATTTTCTTTGTCTTTTTAATCTCCGTTTAGTTTTTAATTTTTTTTCAGTGTTCCAGAATTCATTGTTTATGCACCACACCCAGTGTTCCATGCAACACGTGCCCTCCTTAATACCCACCATCAGGCTCACCCAATGCCCCACCCTCCTCCCCTCCCAAACCCTCAGTTTGTTTCTCAGAGTCCACAGTCTCTCATGGTTCCTCTCCCCCTCCGATTTCCCCCAATTCACTTTTCCTTTCCTTCTCCTAAGGTCCCCCATGTTATTCCTTTTGCACCACAAGTAAGTGAAACCATATGATAATTGACCAGTCCCGTCCATGTTGATACAAAAGTTGGGTATTCATCCTTTCTGATAGAGGCATAATACTCCATTGTATATATGGACCACATCTTCTTTATCCATTCTTCTGTTGAAGGTCATCTTGGCTCTTTCCACAGTTTGGTGACTGTGGCCATTGCTGCTATGAACATTGGGGTACAGATGGCCCTTCTTTTCATTACATCTGTATCTTTTCTGCATTTATTTTGGCTCTGATTTTTCTCGTGTTTTTTCTTCTACTAATATTGGGTTTAAGTTCTTCTTTTTCTAGTTCCTTGAGGTGTATATGTACATTTCTTATTCGAGAGCTCTCTTTTAAGGTAGTCATTAACTGCCCTTTTAGAACTGTTGCTGCTGCATCACATAAATTTCGGAATATTGCGTTTCCATTTTTATTTGTTTCAAGTTTTTCAATTTCTGTCTTTATTTTATTTATTTAATTAATTAATTTGACAGAGATCACAGGCAGAGAGAGAGGGAGAGGGAAGCAGGCTCCCTGCTGAGCTGAGAGCCCGATGTGGGACTTGATCCCAGGACCCTGAAATCATGACCCGAGCCGAAGGCAGCAGCTTAACCCACTGAGCCACCCAGGAGCCCTTATTTTATTTTTTTAAAAGATTTTATTTATTTATTTGACAGAGATCACAAGCAGGCAGAGAGGCAGGCAGAGAGAGAGAGGGGGAAGCAGGCTTCCCGCTGAGCAGAGAGCCTGGCAAGGGCCTGAGATCATGACCTGAGCCGAAGGCAGAGGCTCAACCCACTGAGCCATCCAGGCGCCCCTGTTTTTATTTTTTGAAGCATTGTCAGTTTGGGACCATGTTTAATTCCTACATATTTGTGAATTTTTTTCTATTACTGATTTCACTTTTCATAATATTGTGGTCAGAAAAGATACTTGGTATAATTTCAGTTCTCTTATATTTGGCACCATGTGTTTTGTGACTTAAGAAAAGGCATATCCTGGAAAAAGGTCTATGCATGCTTGAAAAAAATGTATATCTTGCTGTTGTTGGTTGAAATTATCTGAATATGTGTTTAGGTCCATTTGGTGTAGTTCAAGTCCAGTGTTTCCTTATTGATTTTCTGCTTGGGTGATATATCCATTGTTTAAAGTGGAGTTTTCAAGTCCCTTACTATTATCATATCACGTTTCTCTATAATTATATATTAATATTTGCTTAGTACATTTATATGCTGCAGGATTGGATGAATATTTATGGCTATCACAGTCTATTGATAAACTGACCTGTTTATTGTAAAATGACTTTTTTGTTACAATTTTTGTCTTAATGTCTATTTTTTTTCCTTATGTAAATACATCTACCCTGCTTTCTTTTGGTTTCCATTTGCATGGAATGTCTTTCTCCCTGTCTTCACTTTGAGTCTATTTGTGTCCTCAAAGCTGAGGCAAATCACTTGGAGGCAGCATATACACTTTCATTTTTTAATCCATTTAGCCACTGTGTCTTTTGATTGGAGAGTTTAGTCTGTTTATTTTTTTTTAAAGATTTTATTTATTTATTGGACAGAGAGAGATCACAAGTAGGCAGAGAGGCAGGCAGAGAGAGAGAGGAGGAAGCAGGCTCCCCACCAAGGAAAGAGCCCGATGTGGGGCTCGATCCCACGACGCTGGGATCACGACCCGAGCCGAAGGCAGAGGCTTTAACACTCTGAGCCACCCAGGCGCCCCTGTTTACTTTTTTTAAAAGATTTTTATTTATTTAACAGAGATCACAAGTAGGCAGAGAGGCAGGCAGAGAGAGAGAGGAAGAAGCAGGCTCCCCGCTGAGCAGAGAGCCCGATGTGGGGCTCAATCCCAGGATACTGGGATCATGACCTGAGCCAAAGGCAGAGGCTTTAACCCACTGAGCCACCCAGGTGCTCCTAGTCTGTTTACCTTTTTAAAAAACACTGATTTGAACAAGCATTTGTATGAGCAGGGAGGATGGGTGGAGGTAAAGGGAGAAGACTCAAGCAGACTCCCCACTGACAGGGAGACCAATGCTCAATCAACTGAGCCATTCTTGTGCCCCTAGTCCATTTACATTTAAGGTAACTTTTAATAGGTAAAGACTCACTAATGCCATCTTAATTCTTTTCTGGCTGGAGTCTTGCCCGTGGAAGCCACTTTGGGACCATGGTATGTCCCTGGGTCCCCTAGAGCCTACAGAGAGTGACCTAGGATAATGGGCATAAGCCTGGTGTTGGGACAGGTTGGTTGGCTCTGGTGTCTGCCCTGAAATCAGACACTGACTTTACCACCCTTTTCCCATGGGAGAACATCTCTCTCACTCTTTCTGTCTTTGATAGGCTGTCAAGACATGGTGGGTGTGTAATGGGGGATATGTGAATCTGTCCTTCCTACCAATCCCAAATTTGACTGCCCCTTGCTCAAGAGGCCAGTATTCAAGAGATGATTTTTGATTGGAAGGAATTTGAGTTTTATTCAGGAGGCTGGCAACTTGGGGAAAAGGTGGACTCTTGTCTAAAAGCCAACTCTAAGGTTTCTACCTCGCCCAAGTGTTTTTAAAGGGGTTTAGGGCAGTAAATCAGAGACTGGAGTGTAGTGGCCTGCAGCTTTTCTTGATTATGTGGAGACTTGATGATGCCAGCTCCAAACATGATCTCAGTGGGAGGGTTTGTTACAAGGGGCTCTCGTTCTTGTGATGTTCAGGGGTACTCTCTTCTTTCTGTAAAGGAGGGCAAGGTCTCCAGATCCACAAAGGAAGACTAGTAAGATCATTTTTGTGACCTGAACAAAGAAAAACATTTTCCTAAAGACATGCTGGGCTCATCAGAAAGCCGAGGTAGCTTCAAACAGACTTGCTGGCCTCTGTGGATGAGATAAAAATCCGGTCCTTCACTCTTCAAGGGCAGTAGTCTGAAGATATCAAAGTAAATTTGTTCTGTTACAGATCAAGGGTCTTTTTTTTTTTTTTTTAAGATTTTATTTATTTACTTGACAGAGAGAGATCACAAGTAGACAGAGAGGCAGGCAGAGAGAGAGGAAAGCAGGGTCCTTGCTGAGCAGAGAGCCTGATGCGGGACTCGATCCCAGGACCCTGAGATCATGACCTGAGCCGAAGGCAGCAGCTTAACCCACTGAGCCACCCAGGCGCCCCAGATCAAGGGTCTTAATGCAGCAGGTAAGGAGTGCATTGTCGTAAAGCAACTCACCCCTTAAAACCAACGGGAGTGCTGTAATAGTGTCTCCCTCAGTGCATCTTTTTAAATTTCTGTGTTCTACCTGTATGCTATAATCCCTGACCTGAATCTTTGGTTCTGTGTGCAAAAGAATTATTCAGATCAATGCATGTGTGTGTGGTGGTGTGGAAGCAGATTGCTATACCACCATTTTGTCTAGTGGTTCATTTTAAGTTTACGTAAATTGTACATGTTCCATAGTCAAATAATCATCTTTAATGTCATGTTGGACCATATTAAACAGTATTCACTTGGGGCACCTGGGTGGCTCTGTCGGTTAAGCAACCAACTCTTGATTTCAGCTAACATCATGATCTCAGGGTCCTGAGATTGAGCCTTATGTGGGAAGGGAGGGTTTACTTGGGATTCTCTGTCTCCCTCTCCTTCTACCCCTCCCCCCACTCTTGCTCTCTCTAAAATAAATAAGTCCTTTAAAAAATATACATTTTAACTTCTTATGGAACTGTATGAATGAGTTATTTGGTTCCCAGTACTCGCATTTAAGTCACTACTCCATCCATGCATTTATTTAAGTTTATATAGGCTAATTTTTTTTAACTTTTGAGTGAAATTCTGAGAACTGACTCAATTTTAAAGAATTGTTTTTTATTCCAAACCATCTGATGAAATACAATATCTGTAATTTGGTTATGAGTCCTAAGAATTGGTACCAATATGGGTTGTTCAAAGTCAACTACTTAAGTAATTGCAAATACTGTTTTTTCATGTATTTAATTACTATAATTCAGATTGATAGTTTTCCCAGTTGGTAACAGTAGTAATTAAACCAAAATGTAATTCACTTTGTAGGTGTCCATGAGCGATGTTATATGAATGAATTGAATATGCATCCATTCTTTAAAGATACTGCTATATACACAAGATGGTCTTCCGGATTTCCAATGAATAAGAAATGCAACTATATTTATAATGCACATAAATATAATAATAGTCAATAAGTTTGTCTAACTAAATCCAAAAACATATTTTAATGGTTTCTAAACATTTTCCATTAAAAGTAACCATGTATCATGGTAGTTTTCTTAAACACATTTTTAAGCCTAATTGACAATTATTAAATTATGCTTTTGTGATTGCACTTTGTAAACCTTTGTGGGACTTATGAGAAATTCAGTTATCCAATAGAATAGCTTCAAAACTGTGAGATTATCTGTTTTTAGAGCTGATTATCAGTCATATAATAAATACTGCTGGGGTAGGAATGCAATTTAGACTGAAAACAGAAATACTAATTCTCCCCACACCTATAATCTTCTACTCCAAGGTCATTGAATTGGTACACATGTTAGAAGACAGATACTGATATAGTAGATAGGAAGAACTTGAAGGGAACTGAAAATGTTGGTGAATAGCAGTAAAATCAGTGACTCAACACACAAAACCAACTCAGTGAATAGTCTAAGTTGTGTAACAAATGACCACATTTTAAATTCTCATGAATGCATGGATAGTATTTGGGGGAAAAAATCTATATACCACTTAGAGATCTCTTTTGTTTTCTTGGACTATATGTGTGTGTTTTCTGGATACTTTTATTTTTTAAAAGAAATTATAAGACTAAGTCCACATTTGATTAAGTTATTCTACTACTTTCAATTCAATATGTATTTAAATTGTAACACACATTAGGATAATTATAGACTATAATAATATCTGCTATTATATGGTCATGAAGTTTTATCTGTTTCATTATTTTTTAAGATTTTATTTATTTAAGAGTGAGAGAATGAGAAAGAGAGCATGACGGTGGGGGTGTCGGAGGGAGAAGCACACTCCCTGCTGACAGGGGAGCCTGATATGGGGCTATCCTGGGACTCCAGGATCATGACCTGAGACACCCAGGTGCCTCTGTTTCATTATATTTATAATTTATGAAAATATAAGACAAATATTCTATAATATTTATCATGTAAATGAACTTGGTCCTTAATCTTAAAGACTTTCAGTTGTAACTTGGCAATCATTATATTTGTGTCTTTTGTCAACTTTATTTCAGTGACAACAGCCTTTTCCATACCTAAAAATCCCAGTAAGTAGAATGCTTGATTTCCACACCATTATCTGCTTTGTTTTCTTAATATAAGTGACAAATCCATCCTTTCAGGTATTCTCATTTATTTTTTTTTAATAGACTATTTTTATTTTTTTTTTAAAGATTTTATTTATTTATTTGACACAAGCAGGCAGAGAGGCAGGCAGAGAGAGAGAAGGAAGCAGGCTCCCTGCTGAGCAGAGAGCCCGATGCAGGGCTCGATCCCAGGACTCTGAGATCATGACCTGGGCCGAAGGCAGCGGCTTAACCCACTGAGCCACCCAGGCGCCCCTCAATAGACTATTTTTAGAGCAATTTTACATTGACAGCCAAATGGAACTGAAGGTACAGACATTTTCTGTATACTTGTTGAACTCACTTTTACAAAGCCTCTCCTATTATCAAAATCCTATGCCAAAGTGCTTTGATAGAACTGATGAACATACACGGACACATCATTGTATCCAAGGTCCATAGTTTATCATAGAATTCACTCTTGGTGTTAAACCTTCTGTGTATTTGGACAAATGTATTAATGACAAGTATTCACCATTATAACAACTGACAGAATGGTTTCACTGCCTTAAAATTGCTTCATGCTTGACCTAGTCATCCTTCCTTCGCCCCAATACCAGGCAACTATGATTTGTTTTTCTGTGAAGTTTTGCCTTTTACAAAATGTCATATACTGATAGTCATAATAGTATATAGCATTTTTGGATTGGCTTTTCACTTAGTCATTTGTATTTAAGTTTCCTCGATGTCTTTCCATCTCTCACTAGCTCATTTTTTTTTTGGAACTGAATAATACTCCATTGTCAGGATGTACCACAGTTTATTAATAAATTGATTTACTGAAAAACATCTGGGATGCTCCCAGGTTTGGGCACTTTGGAATAAAGCTGCTAAAAACATCCCTCTCCGGGTTATTGTGTAGACATAAATGTTTGAAGTCTTTCGATAAATAAGCAGCATGATTGCCAGATGACATTCTGGCATTTTGTATTGTAATAAATTACCCAAATTTCTTCTAAAGTGGATGCATCATTGTGCATTTTCATCAGCAACAAAAGAAAGTTTCTGTTGCTTCACAACAGCCTTGCACTTGGTGTTGTCAGTGCTCTAGATTTTGGCCACCCTAACAGGTGTGAGGTAGTATCTCACTGTTCTTTGAATTTGCATTTCCCCAATGACATAAGATGTGGAGCATCTTTTGATGTGCTTATTTGCCATCTGTGTATTTTCTTTGGTCAGGCATGTGTTAGGGTCTTTGGCTCATTTTCTGATGAGGTTTTCTTACTCTTGAGTTTTAAGACTTCTTGTATGTTAAATGTTGTAACTGGGTAACAGTCCTGTATCAGATGTGTCTTTTGCAAGAATTTTTCTCATTCTTTGGCATGTCTTGTCATTCTTTTCATACTCTCTTTCATGGAATAGGCATTTTTTAACTTTAATGAAGTCCGGTGTATCCATTATTCTTTCATGGCTAGAGCCTTTGGTGGTGTCTCCAAAAAGTCATCACAGTCCCCAAGGCTATCCAGGTTTTCTTCTTTGTTGCCTTCTAGGAGCTTTACAGTTTTGTGTTTTGTGTCTTCTTCAATTTCTTTCACTACTATCTTCCAATTTTCAGTGTTCAGTCCTTTCACCTCCTTGGTTAAATTTACTTCTAGATATTTCTTCTTTTTGCTGCAACTCCAAGTGGGATTATTTTCTTAATTTCTCTAATAGTTCATTATGAGTGTATAGAAATCCAACAGATTTTTGTATATTCTTTATCCTACAACTTTACTGAATTCATATATTAGCTCTCAAAGTTTTTTTGGTGGTGCCTTTAGGGTTTTTTATATATGTTCTCTCCAGATAGACAAGATTTGTATTTCTTCCTTTCTGATTTGCTAGTTACTCCAGCTAGGGTGGCCAATACTATGTTGAAAGAAAGTGAGGAGAGTGGGCATCCTGTCTTCTTCTTAACTTTGGTGGAAATGCTTTCAGATTTTGAACATCAAGTATAATATTCGCTGTGGGTTTGTGATACACTGCATTTATTATGTTGAGGTATACTCCGTCTAAATTCACTTTGTTGAGAGTTTTTAAAAATTTTTTAATTTATTTTTAAAATTCCTTTTCAGTGTTCCAGAATTCATTGTTTACCATACCCAGTGCTCCATGCAATATGTGCCCTCCACAATACCCACCAGGCTTACCCAACCTCCCCACCCCCCTCCCCTCCAAAACCCTCAGTTTGTTTCTCAGAGTGCACAGTCTCTTGTGGTTCATCTCCCCCTCCAATTTCCCCCAACTCCCTTCTCCTCTCCATCTTCCCATGTCCTTTGTGATATTCCTTATGCTCCACAAATAAGCAAAACCATATGATAATTGACTCTCTCTGCTGACTTATTTCACTTAGCATAATCTCTTCCAGTCCCATCCATGTTAATACAAAAGTTTGGGTATTTATCCTTTCTGATGGAGGCATAGTACTCCATAGTATATATGGACCATATCTTCTTTATCCATTCGTCTGTTGAAGGCTATCTTGGTTCTATCCACAGTTTGACAACTGTGGCCATTGCTGCTATGTACATTGGGGGTACAGATGGCCTTCTTTTCACTACATCTCTATCTTTGGGGTAAATACCCAGTAGTGCAATTGCAGGGTCATATTTTTATAGCTCTATTTTTAATTTCTTAAGGAATCTCCACACTGTTTTCCAAAGTGGCTGCACCAACTTGCATTCCCACCAACGGTGTAAGAGGGTTCCCCTTTCTCCACACATCCTCTCCAACACTTACTGTTTACTGCCCTGTTAATTTTGGCCATTCTAACTGGTATCTCAGTGTGGTTTTAATTTGAATCTTCCTGATGGCTAGTGATGATGAACATTTTTTCATGTGTCTGTTAGCAATTTGTATGTCTTCATTGGAGAAGTGTCTGTTCATGTCTTCTGCCCATGTTTTGACATGATTATCTGTTTTGTGTGTGTTGAGTTAGAGGAGTCCTTTATACATCTTGGATATCAGCCTTTTGTCTGTAGTGTCATTTGCGAATATCTTCTCCCATTCTGTGGGTTGCCTCTTTGTTTTGTTGACTGTTTCCTTTGCTGTGCAGAAGCTTTTGAACTTGATGAAGTCCCCAGAGTTCCTTTTCACTTTTGTTTCCTTTGTCTTTGGAGACATACCTTCAAAGAAGTTGCTGTGGCCCATGTCAAAGAGGTTACTGCCTATGTTCTCCTCTAGGATTCTGATGGATTTCTGCCTCACATTGAGGTCTTTAATCCCGTTTGAGTTTATCTTTGTGTATGGTGTAAGAGAATGGTCGAGTTTCATTCTTCTACACATAGCTGTCCAATTTTCCCAGCACCATTTATTGAAGAGACTGTCTTTTTTCCACTATATATTTTTTCCTGCTTTGTTGAGGATTAGTTGACCATAAAGTTGAGGGTCCATATCTGTGCTCTCTACCCTGTTCCACTGGTCTATGTGTCTGTTTTTGTGCCAGTACCATGCTGTCTTAGTGATCACAGCTTTGTAGTAAAGCTTGAAATCAGGCAATGTGATGCCCCCAGTTTTTTCTTTTTCAACATTTCCTTAGCAATTCGGGGTCTCTTCTGATTCCATACAAATTTTAGGATTGTTTGCTCCAGCTCTTTAAAAAATGCTGGGGGAATTTTGATTGGAGTGGCATTGAAAGTATAGATTGCTCTGGGCAGTATAGACATTTTAACAATGTTTATTCTTCCGATCCATGAACGTGGAATGGTCTTCCATCTTTTTGTGTCTTCTTCATTTTCTTTCATGAGTGTTCTGTAGTTCCTCAAGTACAGATTCTTTACCTCTTTGGTTAGGTTCATTCCCAGGTATCTTATGGTTCTTGGTGCTATAGTAAATGGAATCAATTCTTTAATTTCCCTTTCTGTATTTTCATTGTTAGTGTATAAGAAAGCAACTGATTTTTGTACATTGATTTTGTATACTGCCACATTACTGAATTGCTGTATAAGTTCTAGTAGTTTGGGAGTTTTTATCATAAATGGATGTTGAACTGGGACGCCTGGGTGGCTCAGTTGGTTAAGCAGCTGCCTTCGGCTCAGGTCGTGATCCCAGCGTCCTGGGATCGAGTCCCACATCGGGCTCCTTGCTCATCGGGGAGCCTGCTTCTCCCTCTGCCTCTGCCTGCCATTCTGTCTGCCTGTGCTTGCTCTCTCTCCCTCTCTCTCTGACAAACAAATAAATAAAATCTTAAAAAAAAAAAATAAAATCTTTAAAAAAAATGGATGTTGAACTTTTGAAGTAGTTTTAGTGCATTTGGTGACATAAATGTAAGATTTTAGCCTTTCATTTTGTTAATGTGGTATTTCACATTGATTTGCAGATGTTGAAACATTTTTGCATCCATGGAATAAATCCTACTTGTTCATATTGTATGTCTTCTTGAAAATATTTTGTTGAGGACCCATGTTCATCTTTGCATCCATGTTCATCAGGGTTATTGGCCTGTAAGTTTCTTCTCTTAGCAATTTATGATTTCATGTTCTCTTTTTTTTTTTTAGCATATTGTCAAAAGCATTTGCATTGTTTAAAAATTTTTAGTGGTTGCTTAGAGTTTGCAATATAGGTCTGTGCCTAATCCAGATCCACTTTTAACTAATACTGTAACATTTGACAGTTAATAAAAGATTCTTATAATTACAAGCAATCACAATGCCTCCCGAACATTCCTTGTATTACTGCTGTCATTCATTTCACTTACGCATAAGCAGACATAAGAACATATGAGAATGTGTGTGTGCATGTGTGCAAGCATATGACTGTCTTTGAAGTTTTTTGATGATATCCAATGTATGGATTATTTTCATTTATGAATTATGCCTTTGGCATAATTAGAAAAGGCTTTCTTCTTGAAGTTTTATAATTTCAGTTTTATATCAAGTCTATTATCCTTCATGAGTTTATATGTCTATATGATGTGAGACATAAGATTTTGGGGGGGGTGCACTAGGGATATAAAATTCCTTCAACAAATGTATGCTATTTTCTATGAACTGGCTCAGATTTCCATTGGAATTTTATTGAATCTTTTGATAAATTTTTGGAGAATGGGTATCTTAACAAGATTGAGTCTTCTAAATCATAAACAAACAATTTAACTTTCTACATTTGTTATCTTAATTTCCTTAGCCACTTTGAAGTGTTCAGTGTATAGGTCTTACAATTTTTGTTGGGTATACCCCAGTATATTTCATAATTTTATACAATTTTAAAAGGTATTTTAAAATTTCATTTCCAGTGCTTTTAGGAAGAAATACAATGATTTTGTATCATAATTTGTAATATGCAGTGTTAGAAGTTAATAACTTCTAGCAGTGATTTTATAGTTTCATGAGATTTTCAACCAGATCTTCTCGTCTGTGAATAAAGACATTTTTTTTCTTCCTTGTCCGTGTGGATGCCTTTTAATTCTTACCTTTTTACTTCAGTGCCTAGACCTTCTATGTAATGTTGAATAAAAGTAATGAGAGCAGACACCTTCTTTTTCCTGATTTTTTTTAGGGAGAGCATACATTTCTTTGTCATTAAGAATGTTACTAGCTTAGAAGAAATGTTATTAGCTCTTGGTTTTTTTTTTTAGATGTTCTTAATCATGTTGAGGAAGTTCCCTTCTGTTTCTAGTTTTATGACAAAAATGTATTTTTGGATTTTGTCACACATTTGTTATTTGTGAGGTAACAGGATTTTTTTTTTAGTTTATTAATATTGTGAATTACATTCCTTGATATTAGAAAGTTAAACCAACTTTGCAAACTTGGGTTAAACCCCAGGTCATCATGATGTATTATCTTTTTAACATATTGTTGAATTAGCTGTGTTAATTTCCATTTAGAAATTTTGCATCTATAGCTTTGAAGGATATTGTCCTGATATTTTATATTCTTATACTGTCATTCCTTAGTATTGGTATTACTGTAATGCTAATCTCATAACATGAATTTGGAAACATTCATTCTTTTTCATTTTTCTGAAGACTTTCATTGGTATGGCATTATTTCTTATTTTAATGCTCAGTACAATTACTCAGCGAAGCCATTTGGTTCCAGGGTTTAATTTGTTGACAGTTTTAAAACAAATTTATTTTTTAAGTAGGAGTAAGGCTTTTCACGTTATTTCTTTTATATATATATATAGATAGATCTATATATAGAAAGATAAATTTTTTTTTTAGAGGACTTTGAAAGTTTGTATTTTTCAAAGATTTTGTCCCTTTCAGTTTATTCATTTCTTCACGAATATATTTTGACACTGTCTGTCATGAATTATGTCTGCCAGCTAACTTCTTGACAAATTGGCATAAACTTGTTCATAATAGTCTGATTTTCCTTGAAATACAGATTCTATAGTGTGACATCACTCCTATTGTGATATTGGTTAATTTGTGACTTCTCTTTTTATCTTGAACAACTGGTCTGGAGTTTTATCAATTTTATTAATCTTCTCAAAGAACTAGGTTTTGAATTACTAGTTAAGCTTTTTGCAACAAGTGAAAAAATATTTAAGATTTTTTTTTTAATTAGTCAATGTATAGTTGTCAAATCACCTTATTTAGCCCTGTCAGCATGTTTTGCTCTGAAACCTACTTTTTTTTTTTTACCAGCTTTGGTTTGACTATTGTTAACATAGTATATTTTACTACCCTTTTAGTTTTCCCATTTTGTTTCTCTATGTTTGCAGTATGTTTCTTGCTGGCAGTGTAGGATTCTCACTTTATACCCAATCCAGTCATTTACTCCCTTTAGTGGTGGTTACTAAGGTTAAGTGTAACATACAATTTTCTGCTGATGCCATCTGTTCTTTCTTATGGCCATCTTATGGCCGCTAGGCTCACATTGCTGATGTTCCTTTCTGCTGCCTCAGGAAATGTCTTCCTGTCACAGAACCCCACTTACACTGAAGCTCACAATCACTACAACCGTGAAGTCTGAGGGAAGGACCGCTGTACCAGATCACTCACGTTTTATTGTAGGTGTGGGGTAGGGATGCATGTCCGCTCCCGATATCTGGCTCTAGGGGCCTCAAGGAAGATTGGCATACCAAGATTACAGGGGTGGTAGAAATGTTGGGGTGGAGTGTAGGAGTGCTGACAACACTGACTCCATCTTGTGTCCTCCATCTTGTCCCCACCCCCGCACGGATGGGGCCACTTGAGATAATTAGCAGAGCTTCTCGGCCGCACAGATGACACAACTTCAGATAACTGCCCCGTGACCCATCATTGCCCCTCACTTCATGAAAGCTGTGCTTGAGGTCCAGTGGGAGGACCCCGACCCTGGGGCAGGTCTGTCAGATCCCACCTGTCAGTAAATTATTCTGAATAACTCTCAACTGTAGGGAGTGGCTTGCTTGGGGTTATTATTATTATTATTTGTATAAAAATGCCTTCTGAGGATTGAGGAGACACCGCTGACCCTCTTCCACCTCGTGACTAGTTATTTTGCCATTTTATACATGAAAGAACTGTGCTTGGGCATTAAGAACCCCTGGAAGATTTCACATCTAGCAGCGATTAAAAAAAAAATTTTTTTTTTTTTTTTTAGCTTTTAAGAAATTCTAGCATTCCCTTTATTACATTAGAAAGGTTTGGGATCAATAGGGAACCCGCGCTGCAGTCAGGGTGGCATGAACGTAACAAAATCCAAAGGTGTTTAAAAATTAAGCCTGGAAAGTTGCGACTGTTTCTTGTCTTTACAGAATTTTCCAAACCCACTCAGTTTCGGTTGTAGCACATGATCTGCATCACCTCATATGGCAGAAGGGTAGCCAGCATCACACTTTTTACTTTTATCTATCTATTTATTTACACTTTTTACTTCTAAAAATAGCTTTTTGGAGATATGATTCTTTTTCCCTTTATTCAAATCTAGTACGTATTTTTTAATGATCTACTTTATCCATTTTGTTGTCAAAATTTTAAGGTTACTTTAAGGCTTAGAGTAAAAATATTTAATGGCATAATCTTTTTTAAAACAGTATTTCATTGATTTACTTGAGAGTGAGAGGGAGCACCAAGGGAGAGGGAGAAGCAGACTTAGCTGAGTGGGGAGCCTGGCAAGGGACTCAATCCCAGGACCCTGAGATCAAGACAGAAGCGGAAGGTTGGCCCCAACATAACATAATCTAACTTAAGTGAAATAAATTCCATTTACAAATGGTTTAAAAATAGTATAAAATATATTTAGGTGACTCCCTTCCCAAATTTTATTTTTGTTATATAATTGCCACATATCATAAATATCAGATTATATCACTCTTGTTTTTTAAAAAATCAATGTTTTAACAAATTTTAAATGGTACCAAAAAGTGTCCTATTAACCCATGTACTTACCCTGTCTAGTACTCTTCATTCCTTTGTGTGGATTCATATTTATATCAGTTATCATTTTTCTTCTGTATTAAAAACTACTTTTGGGGGCATCTGGCTGGCTCAGTGGGTTGAGCCTCTGCCTTCAGCTCAGGTCATGATCTCAGGGTCCTGGAATTGAGTCCCGCATCAGGCTCTCTGCTGAGTGGGAAGCCTGCTCCCCCCAACCCCGCCTGCCACTCTGCCTACTTGTGATCTCTCTCTGTGTGTCAAATAAATAAAATCTTTAAAAACAAAACAAAAAAAAAACCTACTTTTTTATTGAAGTATAGCTAACACACAATTTCACATTCATTTCAGGTATACAACATGTTTTGACAATTCTATAGCTTATGCTGTGTTCACCTAAGTGCAGCTACCATCTCTCATCATTCAATGCCATTAAAATACATGAGTGATTATTTTTCCTCTGCTGTATCTTTCATCCCCATGACTTCTTCATTCCATAACTGGAAGGCTGTACTCTTCACTCCCCTTCACCCACTTTGCCCATCCCGCAGCCTCACTCCTTTTGGCAAGTACTCGTTTGTTCTTTGTCTTTACTGGTCTGTTTCTGCTTTTGGTTCGTTTATTCATGTATTCCTTTGTTTTCCTTTTTATTTTTTTTTTTTTAAAGACTTTATTTATGTATTTGAGAGAGAGAGAGAATGAGAGAGAGCATGAGAGGAGAGAGGTCAGCAGGAGAAGCAGACTCCCTGCCAAGCAGGGAGCCCGATGCAGGACTCCATCCTGGGACTCCAGGATCATGACCTGAGCCGAAGGCAGTCGCTTAAACAACTGAGCCACCCAGGTGCCCCTTTGTTTTCCTTTTTAGATTCTACATAAAAGTGAGATCATATGGCATTTGTCTTTGTCGATCTAACGTCCTTAATTTAACATATTATCCTGTAGACCCATCCACGTGGTCACTAAATGCCAAGATCTCATTCTGTTTTATGGCAGAGTAACATTGCCGTGTGTATTCTACATCGTCTTTATTCATCTGTTGATGCATACTTGGATTGCTTCCATATCTTGGCTGTTGTAAACAATGCTGTAATAAACATAGGGATAGATTTATTTTTTCAAATTGGTGTTTTCATTTTCTTTGAGTAAATACCAGTAGTGGAATAACCGGATGATAAATTACTTCTATTTTTAATTTTTTAAGGACTCTCCATACTATTTTCCATAATGGCTGCACCAGGTTGCATTCCTACCAACAGTGCATCCTTCCTTTTTGTCCACATTCTCACCAACACTAGTTTTTTCTTATCTTTTTAATTCTAGATATTCTGTTGGTATAAGGTACTATCTCATTGTGGTTTTGATTTACATTTCCCTGATGACGTGGCCACCCATCTTTTCATGTGTCTGTTTGCCATCTGTATGTCTTCTCTGGATAAATGTTTACTAGGTCTTCTGTCCATTTTAAAATTGGATTATTTCTCTTTTTTCAGTGCTTTTTGACATCAGTGCTTTCTGTATTTTAGATATTAACTCCTGATCAGATTATTTGCAGATGTTATCTCCCATGAATAGGCTTGCCTTTTCATTTGGCTGCTGGTTTTTTTACTGTAACTTTTTATTTTGGGTAGCCCCAGTAGTTGATTTTTACTTTTGTTTCCCTTGTCTGAGGAGACATATCTAGAAATGTATTTCTTAGATATATGTCAAGTAAATTACTATGTTTTCTTCTAGGAGTTTTAAGGTTTCAGGTTTCACATGCAGGTCTTTAATCCAATTAGAGTTCCCTTTTTTTATTTTATTTTATTTTATTTATTTATTTGACAGAGATCACAAGCAGGCAGAGAGGCAGGCAGAGAGAGAGTGGAAAGCAGGCTCCCCGCCAAGCAAAGAGCCCGATGCGGGGCTCGATCCCAGGACCCTGGGATCACGACCCGAGCCGAAGGCAGAGGCTCCAACCCACTGAGCCACCCAGGCGCCCCTAGAGTTCCCTTTTTAATGTGGTATGAGGAAGGGACCTAGTTTCATCATTTTGCATGTAACTGTCCAGTTTTTCCAACATAGTTTTTGAAGAGATTATCTCTTCCTCATTGTCTATTCTTACCTCCTTTGTCATAGATTAATTGACTATACAACACTTTGGTTTGTTTTTCTGGGTTCTCTAGTCTCTTCCATTACTCGGCGTGTCTATCTTTGTGTCAGTACCATACTGATTTAATCACTACAGCTTCCTAGTATATTTTTAAATCTGGGAATGTGATATACTAACTTTGTTCTTCTTTCTCAGGATTGCTTTGACTATTGGAGTTTTTGTTTGTTTGTTTGTTTGTTTGTTTGTTTGTTTTGGAGTTCCATACAATTTTTTTTTTTTACCATTTGTTCTACTTCTGTGAAAAATTGTTTTTATTGTTTATTTTATTATTATTTATTATTTATTTATTTGAGAGAGCAAGGGAGAGAAAGAGCATGAGTAGAGGGGAGAGAGAGGAAGTAGCAGACCCCGCACTGAGCAGGGAGCCTGATGTGGGACTCGATCCTAAGACCCTAGGATCATGACCTGTGTCGCAGGCAGATTGAGCCACCCAGGCACCCCTATTGGTATTGTGATAGGGGTTACACTGAATCTGTAGGTTTCCTGGGCATTACAGACATGTTAACAATATTGATTCATCCAGTCCACAAACCTGAAATAATTTTACATTTGTATCCTCTTTAATATTTTATTCCTTTTGTTACAATTGTAAATGGAATTTTCTTTTTTTTTTTTTTAAAGATTTTATTTATTTATTTGACAGACAGAGATTACAAGTAGGCAGAGAGGCAGGCAGAGAGAGAGGAGGAAGCAGGCTCCCCACTGAGCAGAGAGCCCAGTGTGGGGCTCGATCCCAGGACCCTGGGATCGTGACCTGAGCCAAAGGCAGAGGCTTTAACCCACTGAGATACCCAGGCGCCCCTGGAATTGTTTTCTTAATTTCTCTTCCTGTTACTTTGTGTTAAGAAACTCAAACTCAATTTCTGTGTATTAATTTATGTCCTGCAACTTTTCTGAATTTGTTAATTACTTCTAATATTTTTTATATAGTCTTTGGAGTTTTTATGTATAATATCATGTTACCTGCAAACAGTGACAGTTTCATTTCTTCTTTACCAATTTGGATGCCTATTAGTTCTTTCTTTGATTGCTACAGCTAGGAATTACAGTATTATATTAAATGTAAGTGGTGAAAGTGAACATCTCTGTCTTGTTCCTGATTTTTATTTATTTATTTATTTATTTTAAAGATTTTATTTATTTATTTGACAGAGAGAGATCACAAGTAGATGGAGAGGCAGGCAGAGAGAGAGAGAGAGAGAGGAGGAAGCAGGCTCCCCACTGAGCAGAGAGCCCGATGTGGGACTCGATCCCAGGACACTGAGATCATGACCTGAGCCGAAGGCAGCCGCTTAACCCACTGAGCCACCCAGGCGCCCTATTTATTTTTTTTTAAGATTTTATTTATTTGACAGACCGAGATCACAAGTAGGCAGAGAAGCAGGCAGAGAGAGAAGAGGAAGCAGGCTTCCTGCTGAGCAGAGAGCCTGATGTGGGGCTTGATCGCAGGATCCTGGGATCCTGACCTGAGCCAAAGGCAGAGGCTTTAACCCACTGAGCCACTCAGGTGCCCCAAACAGAAATAATTTTTGAAGAACCAAACAAATTCTGGAGCTGAAGAATACAGTGAGTGAAATGAAAATGTAATAAAAAGCATCAAGAGCATGCTTCTCGAGCAGGAAAAAAAAAGATTCTGTGAAGTAGCAGACAAGATCTTTGTAATTCTTCAATGGAGAACAAACAAAAAAAGATTGAAGAAAGCCAGCATGAACCATGGAATATCATGAAAGATAAGTTGGAATCTCAGAAGGAAAATAGAGGGAGAAAGGAATAGAAACCTTGAGGATAAAATGGCTGAGGACTTCTCAAATATGGGGAGGCATCTGGACACCCAAATTCATTAAGATAATATGTCATCCTCAAATTTCAAACTAAAATGATTGTCTCCAAAAAATACTATTGTACATTTTGTGTGAAATTAAAGACAAAGAGAATATTTTAAGCAGCAAGAGCAGTGAGAGGAAATTCTCATAGAAGGGAATCCCCTTAAAGGGATTCTTTAACTAGATTTCTTGGAAGAAACTTTGCAGATTAAGAGTGGAATGATATAGTCAAAGGACTGGGGCTGCAGGTAGGAGGAAGGCAGGGAGGGAACCTTGCCACCAAAATACTTTATCCTGCAAAGTTGTCCTTCAGAACTAGTGGTAAGCTAAAGACATTCCCAAACAAAAGCTCAGGGAGATAATCACCATGTTACCTGCCTTATGAAAAAGGCAGAAAGGAATTTGCCGAGCTGAAATGAAAGGACATTAATTAGAAATATGAAAATATGTGAAGGTATAAAAACACACTGGTAAAGTTAAGTATACAGTCAACTCAGAATACTCTAATAATGCAGTGTGTTAATTTGTGGTATGTCAGTTAACCCTAGTGTAAGGGTTAAAGGAAAAAGTACTGCAAATGTCTAAACTACAGTAATTTTAATGGTTATGCAATAAAAATATATAAGTTGCAACATTAAAAACATAAAGGAAGAGTAAATGGCTAGAGTTTTTAAATGTAACTGAAGTTGTTAGCCTAACATAGGCCATTATAACCATGATTTATGTTTACCACAAACCTAAAGTTTGGAGTAGGTTTAAAAAAAAAAAAATTAAGAGAAGTGAATCAAAGCATACCACTATGGAAAATCCTAAATTCACATAGGAGGACAAGAATGGAAGAAAGGAACAACAGAATCACACAACCTTACCTACAAGCCTTTACCTATCATTAACTCTTTAAATAGAAAAGGATTAAATTCTCTAATCAGAAGAGGAGCAAACTATGTGCTACCTAAAAGAAACTAATTTCAGCTTTAGGAGACATAGAGGCTCAAAGTAAAGTTATGGAGAAAGATAGTCCATGCACATGGAAACCTAAAGAGAGCAGGAATAGCTGTACTTACTTAAGAAAGAAAAAAAAAAAAAACGGGACGCCTGGGTGGCTCAGTGGGTTAAAGCCTCTGCCTTCGGCTTGGGTCATGATCCCAGAGTGCTGGGATCGAGCCCCACATCGGGCTCTCTGCTCCATGGAGAGCCTGCTTCCCCCTCTCTCTCTCTGCCTACCTCTCTACCTACTTGTGATCTCTGTCAAATAAATAAATAAAATCTAAAAAAAAAAAAAAGACTTTAAGTCAAAACCAGTAACAAGAAAAAAAGCTAATGAGATAAGGAAGACCATATTACAGATAAATGGGTCATTCATCAAGAATATCTACCAATTCTAGGGGCGCCTGGGTGGCTCAGTGGGTTAAGCCGCTGCCTTCGGCTCAGGTCATGATCCCAGGTCCTGGGTTCAAGCCCCACATCGGGCTTTCTGCTCAGCAGGGAGCCTGCTTCCTCCTCTCTCTCTGCCTGCCTCTCTGCCTACTTGTGATTTCTCTCTGTCAAATAAATAAATAAAATCTTTAAAAAAAAAAAAAAAAAAGAATATCTACCAATTCTAAATATACATGAACACAACATCAGAGTACCTAAATATATTAGGAAAATACTAATAGATATTAAAAGAGAAATAGACAACAATAAAAACATGATACTTCAATAGTACACAGATTATCCTAAAAAATTCATAAGGAAATTTGTCAGCACTTTGGTTTAGAATAAATGACGCTAACAGATATATAGAGGACATTTCTACCAACAGCAGCAGAATACAGATTCTCAAGTGAAAAGGGAATATTATTCAAGTCAATGGATACAAACTATGTTTTCTGACCACAGTGACAAGACACTAGAAATCAATAGCTGGAGGAAAGCTGAAAAATTTACAAGTGTGTAGAAATGAAACACGCTCATGAAGAACCAGTGTGTCAAAGGAAAAAAATGAAAAGACTAGTTAAAAACTATCTTGAGACAAAAAGTAGAAACATAACAAACCATAACTTATGGGAGGTAGAAAAAGCAATTCTATGGGGGAAGTTTATAAAGATCGCAAATAGACAACCCAACTGTACATTTCAAGGAGCTAGAAAAAGAACAAAGTAAGCCCAAAGTTAGTAAAAGGAAAATAAGATCAGAGCAGAAGTAAATAAGAACCAGAACAACAACACAGAGCTGGTTTTATGAAAGATGAAATTGACACACATTTTGGTAGACTAAAAAAAAGAAGGAAAAATCAAATTGAGAAATAAAAGTGGTGATATTACAGTTGATAGAAAAGATCGTAAGAGATTTCCATAAGCAATTATAGGCTAACAAATTAGAACATATTAAGAGTCAATCATTAAGGAAAAAAAATCCAAACAGACCTGTAAGGATGAGAAGACTAAAGCAGTAATTAAAAACCTCTCAACAGGGGCGCCTGGGTGGCTCAGTGGGTTAAGGCCTCTGCCTTCAGCTCAGGTCATGATCCCAGGGTCCGGGGATCAAGCCCCACATCAGGCTCTCTGCTCACTCTCTGCTCAGTGGGGAGCCTACTTCCTCCTCTCTCTCTGCCTGCCTCTCTGCCTACTTGTGATCTCTCTGTGTCAAATAAATAAATAAATAAAATCTTAAAACAAAAACAAACCAAAAAAAACCTCTCAACAAATGAAAGCCAAGGACCAGATGGTTTCTTTGGTGAATTCTTCTAACAGTTTCAGATGTGCCACAACCATAAAATGAGTTTGGGAATGTTCCCTACTCCTCAAATTTTGGGGGCCAGCATTACCCTGATACCAAAGCCAAATAAGCTAAAAGGAACTATAGACCAATATCCCTGCTAACTATAAATGCAAAAATGTTAGCAAATGCTATCAAATAAAATTTAACAGCATATTAAAAGGATTATACTCCACAATAGAGTGGGACTTATCCCTGGGATACAAAAATGATTCAGCATATGCAAACCAATAAATGTGATAAACCATTTGACAAAAATTCAACATCCATTCATAATAAAAATGCTAGACAAGGGGCACCTGGGTGGCTTAGTGGGTTAAAGCCTCTGCCTTCTGCTCAGGTCATGTTCCCAGGGCCCTGGGATCAAGTCCCGCATCGGGCTCTCTGCTTGGAAGGGAGCCTGCTTCCTCCTCTCTCTCTCTCTCTTACTCCCTCTCTGCCTACTTGTGTTCTCTCTCTCTGTCAAATAAATAAAATCTTTAAAAAAAAATGCTAGACAAATTGGGTATAGAAGGAACATATCATAATAAACACTGTAACAGACAAGTCCACAGGTAACATATACTCACTTAAAAATAGGAAATCCAGTCTTCTAAAATCATGAATGAGACACGGAGACCCATTCTCATTACTCCTATTCCAACGTAGTCCTGAAAGTCCTAGCAAGAACATTCAGACAAGAAAAAGAAATTCAAAAGGGAGAAGTAAAATTGTTTAGTTGCAGGTAACATGATCTTATATGTGGGAAATTCTAAACACACCACTGAAAATTGTTAGAACTAATAAATGTATTTTCAATGAAGTCAAAGAATACAAAACAGAAATCAGTTGCATTTCTATACACTTACAACAAAATATTTGAAAAAGAAAACAGTCTCATTCACAATGCCATCTAGAAGAGAAAAAAAATTACATAGTATTGTATTTCACTACGGGGATGAAAGCGCTGTATACTGAGGAAAAAACTTTGATGAAAGACACAAATACTCTTGAAAGAAACTGAAGAAGACACAAAGAAATGGAAAAAACATTCCATGCTCAGGGGTTGGAAGAACAAATACTGTGAAAATGTCTATACTATCTAGAGCAGTCTACATATTTAATGCAATTCCTATCAAAAGACCATCAACTTTTCTCAAGGAAATGGAACCAATAATCCTAAAATTTGTATGGAACCAGAAAAGACCCCAAATAGCCAGAAGAATGTTGAAAAAGAAAAGCAAAGCTGGTGGCACCACAATTCCAGACTTCAGGCTCTATTACAAAGCTGTAATTATCAAGACAGTATGGTACTGGCACAAAAACAGACACACAGATCAGTGGAACAGAATAGAGAGCTCAGAAATAGACCCTCAACTCTGTGGTCAGCTAATCTTTGACAAAGTATTAAGAATGTCCAATAGAAAAAAGACAGTCTCTTCAACAAATGGTGTTCAGAAAATTGGACAGCCACATGCAGAAGAATGAAACTGGACAATTTCCTTACACCATACACAAAAATAGACTCAAAATGGATGAAGGACCTCAATATGAGACAGGAATTCATCAAAATCCTTAAGGGGAACACAGGCAGCAACGTCTTCAACTTCAGCCACAGCGACTTCTTCTTAGATACATCGCCAAAGGCAAGGGAAGCAAGGGCAAAAATAAACTGGTGGGGGGGAAAAATGAACTGGTGGGACTTCATCAAGATCAAAAGCTTTTGCACAGTGAAGGAAACAGTCAACAAAACCAAAAGACTGTTGACAGAATGGGAGAAGATATTTTCAAATGACCTATCAGATGAGGGTCTAGTATCCAAGATCTACACAGAACTGCTCAAATTCAACACCCAGAGAACAAATAATCCAATCAAGAAATGGGCAGAAGACATGAACAGACATATTGGCAAAGAAGACATCCAAATGGCCAACAGACACATGAAAAAGTGCTCAGCATCACTCAGAAACAGGGAAATACAAATCAAAACCACAATGAGATACCACCTCACACCAGTCAGAATGGCGAAAATTAACCAGTCAGGAAACGGCAGATGCTGGTGAGGATGCAGAGAAAGGGAAACCCTCCTACACTGCTGGTAGGAATGCAAGCTGGTGCAGCCACTCTGGAAAACAGTATGGAGGTTCCTCAAAAAGCTGAAAATAGAGCTACCCTATGACCCAGGTATTGCACTATTGGGCATTTACCCCAAAGATACAGATGTGGTGCTCCAAAGGGGCATGTGCACCCGAATGTCTGTAGCAGCAATGTCCACAATAGCCAAACTATGGAAAGAGCCTAGATGTCCATCAACAGATAAATGGATAAAGAAGATGATGTGTATATATATAATGGAGTATTATGCAGCCATCAAACACCCCCCCCCCGAAATCTTGCCACTTGTAATGACATGGATGGAACTAGAGAGTTTTATACAGAGAAAAACAATTATCCTATGTTCTCACTGATATGAGGAATTTGAGAACCAAGACAGGATAATAGGGGAAGGGAGGGAAAAATGAAACAAAATGAAACCAGAAAGGGAGAGAAACCATAAAAGACTCTTAATCTCAGGAAAGAAACTGAGGGTTGCTGGAGGGGAGGGCGCCAAGAGGAATACGGTGCTGGACATTGAGCTCTGTGAATTGTATAAAACCAATGAATCACAAACTTGTACCCCAAAAACAAATAATACATTATATGTTAGTAAAAACAAAAATCACATCACTCCTGTTAGAATGGCTCTTACCAAGAAGACATTAGTTAAGTGCTGATAAGCATGTGGAGAAAAGGGAACTTTCAACCACTATGGAAACTAGTATGGAGGTTCATCAAAAACATTAAAAATAGAACCACTATATAATCTAGCAATCCCACTTATGGATATATATGATAAGGAAATGAAATCGGTATCTTAAAAAGAGTATCTATATCCCACATTCATGAAAACATTATTCACAAGAGTCAAGACATGGAAAAGACCTAAGTGTCCACTAATGGATATCCATTGATGAATAAAGAAAATATATATATACATACACATACTATATCTATTGATCTTACCTGTGTATCTATCTATATAAAGCAATATTATTCAGCAATAGAAATTCTGCCATTTGTGGCAACATGGATAGAATATGCAGACATATGCTAAGTGAAGTAAGTCAGACAGAGATTGGAATTGTGGCTGCCAGGGGCTGGAAGCTGGAGAAAATGAGGACAAATTCATCATAGGTCTAAACTTCCATTTATGAGTAAATTTCTTGGATTGAATGTATAATGTGGAGTCTATAGTGAACAATACTTTATTATATGTTTGAATGTTGCTAAGAATAGAGCTTAAATATTATCACCACAAAAAGAAAATGGTAATTATGTGAGATAACAGAACTGCTAATGAACCCTATTGTGGTAATCATTTTGCAATATATACATGTATCGAATCATCACATTGTACAACTTTAATTAATGCAATTTTATATGCAAATTATATATTAATAAACTTGGAAAAAAGAATGATCATTAAGTTTCATACACTTTTTACCACACACACACATTTCTTGACTCTGTAAACTACTAGCCTCTAGAAGCAACAGTACCCCTTAAAAACAAGCATGCACTGTGTTCTAATTTAGATTTTTAATACCATTTATAACGAAAGGAACTAAGGCTCCTTAGAAAAATGACTACTCTAGAGCTAACGCAGGGAATATTCAAGACGATTTCATGTCAGAAACTAATACAGTGCTTAAAAACAAAACCAACTGATACATGTCAAAGGGGGCATAAGAGCCAACTGATAGAACTTTCAGTGGTCAAAAATGAAAGTTCTGTAATACAAAATATTTGATTACAGTTCAAGTTAGAAAATGAGTATCTCTTAGCCTGTATGAAATTAAGAGAATAGATTATAAATTGGTAAAAACAGACAAGTATCCTGAGCAAGAGAATTCCAATTAATGCATGTAGATTCTGCTACCTCACGCAACTGTAGCAGAACTCCCAAGCCCTTAAAACTGGTGCGTACATAGTGACCTTTTTTGAAATAGGACAGTATGGAAGGAGAGGGGAAAATAATATTACTATGTCAAAACCTGAAAAACACTCCTTCAACTATGACCAAACTTAACACCCATAATGACCTATTGTGTTGATAACGTACATTCTTCCATATGATATGATAAGAACTACATTTTATGTCTATGCTCTTCCTCCCAAAAACCCTTCATCCCAGTCTAAGCATTAAAAAAATCTCAGAAGGGGCGCCTGGGTGGCTCAGTGGGTTGGGCCACTGCCTTCAGCTCGGGTCATGATCTCAGGTCCTGGGATCGAGCCCCGCATCGGGCTCTTTGCTCAGCGGGGAGTCTGCTTCAAAAAAAAAAAAATCTCAGAAAATTCCCAGTTGAGGGAAACTGTGAAATATCTGACCAGGAATCCTACAGACTAGCACAGTAGGTCAAAACCAAGGAAATCAACGCAAGAAATGGATTCAGTTACTGATGACAGTGTTCACGCAGATCGTGTTCATTAGCTGTAACAAGTGTACTTAGCAGGGGAAAGTAGGTGTGTGGAGTACATAGAAATAATTATTTTTGCAACCTTTCTGTTCCTTTGAAACTTTTTTTTTTAATTTTATTTTTTATAAACATATAATATCTTTTTATCCCCAGGGGTACAGGTCTGTGAATCGCCAGGTTTACACACTTCACAGCACTCACCATAGCACAAACCCTCCCCAGTGTCCATAATCCCACCTCCCCAACCCCCCTCCCCCCATTAACCCTCAGTTTGTTTTGTGAGATTAAGAGTCACTTATGGTTTGTCTCCCTCCCAATCCCATCTTGTTTCATTTACTCTTCTCCTACCCCCTTAACCCCCCATGTTGCATCTCCTCTCCCTCATATCAGGGAGATCATATGATAGTTGTCTTTATCCGATTGACTTATTTCGCTAAGCATGATACCCTCTAGTTCCATCCACGTCGTCGCAAATGGCAAGATTTCATTTCTTTTGATGGCTGCATAGTATTCCATTGTGTATATATACCACATCTTCTTTATCCATTCGTCTGTTGATGGACATCTAGGTTCTTTCCATAGTTTGGCTATTGTAGACATTGCTGCTATAAACATTCGGGTGCACGTGCCCCTTCGGATCACTCCTTTGAAACTCTTTTTGAAAAGCTTATTGTTATGCAATGCAAAAACAAGTACTATGAATAAAAGTCTAAAAGAATGTTATCAAACTCCTCTTTGGATTTTTCCTTTCAAAAATATACTCTGTGTAGTATGAACACTATTTTCTGTCATAAAGTCATCTGTATCTCAGTATATATATTTATCATTTAATAAATATATGTTTATCATTCATTCTTATAGGCCTAGTGATAAAGAGTAACACATAATCACACACTGATAATCATTTTATGGAAATTGAAATGATAAAAATCTGCACAGTGTACTGTGGATACCTACATGAGTAAATAAAACTGAGAAGTTAACCTGTGAATTATATTTGAACTGATAAATCAGGATCAACCACATGTAGAAAAGAGAAGGAGGCTTTGCATTTTATTTTATTTTTTTTTAAAGATTTTATTTATTTATTTGACAGAGAGAGAGATCACAAGTAGGCAGAGAGGCAGGCAGAGAGAGAGGAGGATGCAGGCTCCCCGCCAAGCAGAGAGCCCGATGCGGGCCTCGATCCCAGGACTCTGGGATCATGACCTGAGCCGAAGGCAGAGGCTTTAACCCACTGAGCCACCCAGGCGCCCTATGCATTTTATTTTTTTAAAGATTTTATTTCTTCATTAGAGAGCATAAGCAGAGAGAGATGCAGAAGGAGAGGGAGAAGCAGACTCCCCACTGAGCTGGGAGCACAAAGCCAGAGCCAGACACTCAGCCTCATCCACGCCCTCAACTCAGCCCCCAAACTCCTGACAGCTCTCCTTGGGGTCTTCAGATCAGTCCTGCCGTGCCCTTAGTCCCTAATGCTAACCCTTGGATGGATTCTGAGATGGATTCCCCAAGGGCCTTGCTTCAAATCCCCAGGGACTGGGGACACAGGAGCAATACCAGATGACACAGCCTGTCAGCCAGAAGGACACTATGCCATTTAGATCTTCAGAAAGGTTTCAGAGCAGGAGAAATGTGCATGCCCACCTCAGGCCATGCCCATATTTAGTGGACCTCAGAATACAAACCCAGAGACAGCATTCACCCTGACCCATGCTCTCAACTCAGCCCTGGGAACACTCCCAAAAAGCACCTTTAGATCAGTCCTTCCATGCCTCTAGGTCCTAACCCTAACCCTTGGCTGGGTTCTGAGGGCTCCATCCCTAGTGGCCGCACTCCTTAGGGCAGGAGTTCGGGACACTTGGGCAATAGCAGAGGACTCAGCCGGCCTCCTTGAAGGAAATTTTGCCCTTTGGAGCTCTAGAAAAGATTCAGTGCTGGACAAATCTGCATGCCCATCTGAGACCATCCCCACATTCACTGGGTCCCTGGACACAAAGCTGAACCCTGAAGTTCTCTATTAACTCATCCCCCAGTAGAGATTGAAACACCCTGGGCATGCCTCACATGCCCCTAGGCCCTAAGCTTAAACCGAGGCTGGGACTTCAGGCTTCTGTCCCCAGAGTCCTGGCATGCATGTTGGGGACACCTGAACAGTACCAGAGGGACTCCGCCTGCCACCCAGAAGGAACCCATGCCAATTGGAAATCTGATAAGGATTCAGAGTAGGAGAAATCTGCATGTCCACCTGAGGCCAGGCCCACATTTACTGGACCACTGGACACAAATCCAGATCCTGACAGTCATCCTGACACACGCTCTCATCTCTGCTGCCTTGGGAAGCTCGCCGATGCACCTTCACTTTGGTTCTGCCATGCCCTAGCCCCTAACACTTACACTAGGTTGTGTTCTGAGAGGTCCATCCCCAAAGGTCTGCCTCTGATGTCCCAGGGAGTGCGGACAGCTGAGCAATGCCTAAGGACTAAGCCTGCAACACAGAAGAACACTGCCATTTGGAACACGGGAAAGAAATCTGAAGGTAAAGCTGGGCCCACCCCAGCAATCCCCCACTTTTATTGATCCCCTGCAAACGAACTCTGAGCCTGGCCCTCCCCTTATCCCTAAACGAACCCAAATCCTAAATCCTAAACAGTAACCTTATCTCCTCTAATGCCTAACCCTCACCCTAAGCAGAAGAAGAAACCTGGAGAATGCTAAAAGACAAGTTGGGCAGGTGGACACAGCTGAAGTGAGTCTGTGGTCTATTTTATAAGGTGGAACCTGTATTGATCTCCTCATTTCAGGTTATGTGGTGGTCTGCAGGACACTGTCCCCATTTGGGGTAAAACACACTGAAGCATCCCATCTGAGGTGGCAAATGTGGCTAAGAAATGATAGCTAGGGGGGTGCCTGGGTGGCTCAGTGGATTAAAGCCTCTGCCTTTGGCTCAGGTCATGATCCTTGGGCCTTGGGATCGAGCCCCACATTGGGCTCTCTGCTCAAGAGAGAGCCTGCTTCTCTCTCTCTCTCTCTCTCTCTGCCTGCCTCTCTGCCTACTTGTGATCTCTGTCTGTCAAATAAATAAATAAAATCTTAAAAAAAAAAAAAAAGAAAGAAATGACAGCTCGAGAACCTGAGTGTGGAGATAAAGCACATTTGTGCTGCTATAACAAGTTGACTGCACAATGAAATCACCACAGAGGAAATGACTCTTCCAAACATCCACGTTAGCACCACATCACAGAAGCAGAGAGGATATAAGACATTGAGGTGGAGGCCAAGTCCTGCCAGATCCAGTTCGCCCACCATGGAGAAGCCACTCGCCCTTGCAGGAGGCCACATGTTAGCAAGAGACTTGTGGGAGGATTAAATTGGGGGGCCCCATGTCTTCACTGCAGTACAAGCAGTGGGATTTGGAAGTTGGATTTGGAATTCCAATTCTCTACAACACTCCACCACAATCTGGTTAGAACTGTGAAGGGAAGCCTCAGTAAAGTAGACTAGGGATGCCAGTAGAAGGGGAGACTGGAAGGGAGAGCCTACCACTCAGTGTCCATGTGGCACTGAATATGACCTGGCACTGAACATGACCCTGATGTAGACCCACACTTGGACCTCAGCTAGCCCTCAAGCCTGGCCCTGACCCCAATCCAAGACCCTAACCCTAGCCCCCAAAAGAAACAGTGTTCACAAGAATCAAAAGATAGAAACTGCAAATATCCAACAATGGTGAATGCATAAACAAAGCGTGCTGAAGGGTTTGAATTTGGGTTCAGGCTCAGGTTTCAGTCAGAGTTCTAGATCAGGGTTTAGGCTTAGGGTCAGGGTGAGGATTTAGAGTGAAGGGCAAGGAAACAGAGTTTAGGGCTTTAGGTTTATGATTTAGGGTTTAAAACTCAGGGCTTCTGGGATAAAGTTCAAGGTCAAATTTGGGGACTGGGTTCATGCTGGGATTTTGGGTCAGGGTTCAAGGCTCAGAGTTCTGGTTTAGGGTTTGGGTTCATAGTTCAAGGCTTGGATCCAGGGCTCAGGTTCCGAGTCCAGGCTTCAGGTTCAACTTCAGGTTTGGGATTCAGGGTTCCAGTTGGGGCTTTAAGGTCAGATTAGGTTTCAGTGTTAAAGTTAGGGGTTAAGGTTAGGTTTAGGGATGACACATTTTCTTCACTTGTCATCATGGACACAAAATTTCTATCTGAACTTCCTAAATCTGAAATGCAATTCATCTGGGTGTCAAGAGCTGGTTTGTAATTTAGGATCCCAGTAACTCCCTACTGACAGCATTCTTGCACTAGAGTCTCTCAGTCACCCAGAAGCAGCTTTTGTCTTGGCCCAAACGTACCCTGGGCAGAGAAGGCTGAGCTGGCGCCAAAGTTGGGATGACTTTACAATAGTAGAGCTGTGAAACAAAATATCGGGGAAATGGTCATGGAAAATGAAACAGGAGACAAGTAACTGGTCAATTCCTGATTCTTCCACAATAACAAAACCCAGTCTCCAATAGAATCTGATAATGTTCCCTAGGAAGGCCTATGGTACTCATTACCAGTACTGAAAGAGGGCCCCCTCCCCTGCTTTAAACTAAGAATCACAGCAGGATACATCCTGCTTTGTGTCAAAAATATAATTTTATTATTTGGCTGTTCCAGTGTACAATTTGTGGAAGCACCGACATTTTCCTTTCTGGAATCCTCATCAACACGAGGGTAAAATGCAGGCAATATTGTAATGCACTGCTCATTGGAATACCAAGTACAAGGAGGGCTATCAGAAGCAATAAAAAGATATCAAATATGAAACTCAGAAAAAGCACCCTTGATGAACACTTAATGAGGATCCCTAACCATAAGATCTAACATCTCATCCTATGGAATTCACCCATAAAAATCATCAATAACAATAGCCTGCTGACCACTGTAACCACCTCACCATTGACCTCTAGGCTTGTAATACACACTCCAACCGCTAGAGACACACTTCTCAGCAGCAGAAAGGGACTTGCCCACTCCCAGGGGACCAACTCTTAAGGGGAAGCCAAAAAAATCCCACCCCTCGGAAATCCCAGCCATTAGGACACAGTCACAGAAACCACACCCAGAACTTGATAAAGGACAGACATCTCATGAAGCGGACGCTGCAGATCACCACCACTCCTAGAAGTAACTCTACAGTGGATTCCAGGTCTGTCCCCTGCCCGGGATTACACAGGGCACCGCATTCTTCAATACTCCATCCTCAGAACAAAACCATGAACTGTCCTCATCAGTCCTGTGTGCAGGCTCACACTGAACCCTGCGAAAGCCACACACCTTCTTGAGAGCACTCAGCCTCTTACGCCTATCCTAGCAGATGGAGGGTGAGGTCTCCCCGACTTCCATACCAACTAGAGAATACTTGGAACAAGTCTTGCTGTACTCCATGCAAAAGGCATATTCTTCATCTACAAAATGATGGATGCTGAAACACGAGGATTCCACTCACCTTTTTGAACCTAGATAAGCTGGAGCTACAGCTTGGCCAGAGCTATTATCCCCAACCCCCAACCCCCTATGCACACGCACAGGCACCACCACCACCACCACCACCACCACCCCCCTTCCCTTGTGCACTCCAGACTTGTTTCCATCCACCTTTTTCATTCTCGGCCATTGTCTCTGCAGAGTAGTACAGTAGTACTGAGGTGCTAGGTGCTAAGGCAGCACCTTAGACCCATTTACTATCAACAATTAATATTCATTTTATTAACAGACCATCCCAGAAGATCTTGCCACCACAGCCATTAAAAGTTATTATAACAGAGGTCCTAACAACCTGGACCAATCTCCACGTCTCTACTCCCTGGCTCCAGGGATCGGCTCATCCATGGGCATATGACCTCGTCCCAACCAATGAGGTGGGAGGAACCTCAGGTCTCAGCCTGAAGAGCCAAGCATGGAGTGGACCACCCAGGCTTTTCCATCGTGACTGCAGAAGTGGTCTAGGCCAGGCCTGTGCCAGTGCCACAAAGGACCCAGGAAGCCAGTGCTCCATAACATTGCTGAGGGCTGAATCAGACAAGTCCTGAAGCCCACACATGCGAGATCCTTTTTTAACTCAGGGGAACCCTAAACATGCTCATGGTCTTGGCCTGAACAATATAAGCATCTGTTTGATATACCCGTCAGGCAGTGTGGACTTATTCAGCCAAACAATACCTACATGGGATTCAACCACAGACAAACGTGTTGTGGGAAGCTCAATGCCTACAAAGAAATGGGGAGGAATTCCTGTGGCCTTCATTGTTGGCCCATTTCACTATCCTCTTTTTTTTCTTTCAAGTGCAGGGGCCAGGGTCAGCCAGGATAGATCCCAGTGTCTTCCCACTTTGCCACTGGAAAAGAAGAGCCCTCTGCTCCATCATCCATTGTGTTCCAGATCTGGGGTGTGGGAAACTAACACCCATTGGCCAAATGGGACCTTGCCCCATATTCTCGCAATCAAGTGTGTCTGGAACATGAGTTATGGATGGTCTGTGGCTGCTTTCAAGCCACAATGCAAGAGTGGAGTCATTGCTGGAGACACCACATGGACTGCAGCACCTAACAGAAAATCTTTACAGAAGACTTCCCAGAAACGTCTCTGCCAATCCCTGGTCTCAAAGATCCCAGGATCATGTCACTTCTTTGAGTAGAACTTAGCACCTTCTGGGTAAAATCTAATTTCTTCACCCCCAGAGGCAAGGGCTTCCATCCTTTTAGCCAGAACACCATCTCCATCCTCCTCTACTGACACCTGGAATGGCACGTATACAGGTCTGCAGCCCAATGGGAATTCACTGTTGTTTACAGGGTAGTGATGCTCAGAAATGGAGGTGTAAGTCTGAACTTGTGAGGGTGAGCGTGTGTTTCCTCTTTGATAGGCACAGTGTGCAAGAAGAATACAATACAGTAGCATGCCTTCTGTCCCACAGGAATGGCCACGCAATGTGGTTGCATTGTGATCTCAGAAGGAAGCCACCTTCATTGAACAAACTTCCTCTGGAAGGACTCCCAAGTACCTTGTCCTGGACAGTAGGTTCCACCGAGGCTGGGGGCATACAGACGGCCAGAGACTCCCCCTGCCCATCAAGGTTTTGAAGGATGCCTGCTTTTCCAGGACCAAAGATCCTGAAACCATTCATCCACCTGTCATCCAGCCGGGCATCTGAGAGAGATCTACTCCAAGCAGAAAGGACAAACCAAGAGACAGCAAATGACAGCCTTCTGTGACAAACACCACAACAGGGGATACTAAGGAGAACTGGGGGTGTGAAGGGTTGGCCAGACCTGGACACAGGGGGCCCAGGAATTTTCTAGGAGGAAGTCACAGTTATGCCCTTGTGTGGCTACACTTGTCCATGTGACCGGGCATTAGCCAGACCGGAAATGATAGGGCAGGCAAGGGACGGTGTACCTAAAATGTCTTTTGCAAGGCAAAAGTTCAGTAACAAAATTTCTTTCTGTATGATTTCATGTCACACGCATCCGTGTGTCCCTAAAGCTGATCACGTAGGACATAAAGTATGTAGTTGGCCATGGCTTTTCAAACCTGAGGTGCCAGGGGCAGAGCACACTTGATCTTTCTTTTGGCTGCTTTCAGAGTAGGATGACTTTTCCCACCTTCATCTCCAACCCAAGTACAGGGAACAAAGCCAAAGCAGATCTGCACTTTGAAATGTCAACAGAAATCTGCAAACCCAAGTTCTCACAGAAGCTAAAGGTTTAGGACCAGGGTTACAGAAAGGGGAGGCTGATAGCAAGGAACAAAAGAAACACATCATGTGCACGCGAGCTGGCCCACTTCTCCACCTCTTGGAAGCAAGCCATGCCTGACAGGAGGGAGACCCATCTGCACCTGGTCTGTCCATTTGCTGCGCTTGAACAGAGCAGATGATGGGCTCAGCTGGGTGTGGCTGTTGGGGGACGATGTCCAGCTAGTGAAAACATGAACACACTTTTCTCCCAAAAGAACATACAAGAGACCAAGAGACACACGAAAAAGTGCTTCACATCAATAGCCATCAGGGAAATACAAATCAAAACCACAATGAGATACCACCTTACAACAGCTGGCATAGCTAAAATCATCAAGGCAGGGAACAACAAATGTTGGCGAGGATGTGGGGAAAGGGAGAAAGTCTTACACTGCTGGTGGGAATGCCAGCTTATACAGCCACTCTGCCAAATGTTATCCAGTTTCTTCAAGAACCTATAAATAGAGCTACCCTATGACCCAGCAATCGCACTACTAGGTATTTACCCCAAAGATACAGGTTGAGTGAAAATAGTGGCACCTGCCCCCCAATGTTCATTGCAGCATTGTTCGCTCTAGCCAAACTATGGAAAGAGCCCAGATGTCCATGGACAGGTGAATGGATAAAGAAGATGGGGTTCATATCTACAATGGAATATTAGCCATCAGAGAGATGAAGACTTACCATCACATCCACCTGGCTGGAACTGGATGCTGAGCAAAATAAGTCTGTCAGAGAAAGACAGTTGGCACATGGGTTCACTCATATGTGAAATAGGAGAAACACTACAGAGGATCAGAGGGTAAGGGAGGGAAAACTGAATGGGAAGTCATCAGAGAGGGAGAAAAAACACGAGAGACTCTTCATTACAGAAACAAACTGAGGGTTGCTGGAGGGGAGTTGGATGGGGGATGGGGTAACTGGGTGATGGGCATTAAGAAGCACATGTGATGCAATGAGCACTGAGGGTTATACACACCTGATCTATTACTGAACACTACATCTGAAACTAATGATGTACTATAGGTTGTCTCATTGACATTCAGTTAAACAAAAAGAACTCAAGCAAACACTCCTAAAAATCTGTATGGAACCACCAAAGATACTGAACAGCCAACGTAATGTTAAGAAAGAAAAACAAGGCTGGAGGAGCCACAATTCCAGATTTCAAATTATACTACAAAGCTACAGTCATCCTAACAGTATGGCACTGGCACAAAAAAACACACAGCGACCTAAGGAACAGGACAGAAGCTCAGATATAAACCCATGATTGTGTGGCCAATTAGTGTTTCCCAAAGCAGGCAAGAATATCAAAAAGGAAAAGGATGGTCTCTACAACAAACAGTGTTGAAAAAACTGGACATCTACTCACAGAAGAATGCAATTACTCTGCTTCTTTACACCATACAGACACATAAACTCAAAATAGTTTCAAGACCTCAGTGGAAGACCTGAAACCATAAAAAAATCCTATAAGAGGGCACAGACAGTAACTTCTTGACATGGACCAAAGCAACATTTTTCTAGACTGTCTCCTGAGGGAAAGGATATAAAAGCAAAAATAGGGGCGCCTGGGTGGCTCAGTGGGTTAAAGCCTCTGCTTTCGGCTCAGGTCATGATCCCAGGGTCCTGGGATCGAGCCCTGCATTGGGCTCTCTGCTCAGCAGGGAGCCTGCTTCCTCCTCTCTCTCTGCCTGCTTCTCTGCCTACTTGTGATCTCTGTCTGTCAAATAAATAAATAAAAATCTTAAAAAAAATAATAAATAAATAAAAGCAAAAATAAACAACTGGGACTATATCAAAATAAAAAGTTTCTGCACAGCAGAAGAACTAGGAAGAAGTAATAATAATAAGACAACCTACTAAAAGGGAGAAGATATTTGCAAATATCCTATGCAGTAAAGGGATAGTGTCCAAAATATGTGGAGTGGATACAATTCAACACCAAAAACCAAACACTCCAGTTAAAAAGTAGTCCAAGGCATAAATAGACATTTCTCCAAAGAAGAAATACAGATGGCCAACAGTCCCATGAAAAGATGTTCGCCGTCACCCAAGCTCAGGAAAATGCAAATCAAAAGTATAATGAGACATTAGCACATACTGTCAGAATGGCTCCCATCGACAGCACAAGGAACAGCAGGTGCTGGGAGGATATGGGAAAAGGCGACCCTCATGCACTATCGGTGGAAAAGCAACTTGCTGCAGCCATTCTGGAAATCAGTATGGAGGGTCCTCCAGATGTTACAAGTAGAGCTACCCTAGGATCCAGCAACCACACTGCTGGGTATGTACCCAAAGCATACAAAAACAGTAACTCAAAAGGACATATGCACCCCTGTTTCTTGCAGCATTTTTTACATGATCACAATATGGAAGCACTCAAGTGACCACTGATAAAGTGCTAAATGAGATGAGAGATGTGTAAACACACACACACACACACACACACACAGAGATATTACTTAGCCATAAAAAGAATGAAATCTTGCCATTTGCAGCCACACGGATGGATCTAGCGAGGATTATCCTAAGTGAAATCAGTCAGTCAGAGAAAGACAATACCATAAGATGTCACTTTTATGTAGAATTTAAGAAACAAATACACATAAATAAGGAGAAAAAAGACAAACCAAAAAAAAGATTCTTAACAATAGAGAACAAACTGATGGTTACCACAGTAGAGGTGGGTGGAGGGATGAGAGAAACAGATGAAGGGGACTCAGAGTCCACTTTTCTTGGTGAGCAGTGAGTAAAATACAGAATTACTGACTCACGCTATTGCACACCTGAAACTAATATAACACTGTATGCTAACTCGACTGGAATTAAAATAAACAATAAAAAGGAGTATTCTTTCAGTAACCTATCTGAAAAAGCTTTGATACACAATGTTCATATGCCCTACTTGGGAGTACTTCCTCATCAATATTTATTCATTCTATGCCTCGAATTCAAATTTCACTAAATTCTTATATTTTACCTGTTAATCCTAGCCCAGGGGAGCCATAGTCCCTTTTCATCCAGGATCAGCACCTATGCATTCCAGAGAGTGTAAGTAGAGAAAGATGCCTTGTAATAATCTAGAAAGCAATTACTGTTGTCTGTTTTAGTACAAGATGGTCACAGAGTGTGGTATAGGTTTCAGAGCTGGTTTGTTCTCTGTCCTGGATCACTAATTCAGTGGTCATGGCTTGGATCCATTTGGCTACTAGATTTCCTGTGGACGAGCTTGCTTCCAAGCACATCCATGGAAGACACAAAGGTGTGTGGGCTCAGTGTGGGATAGGAAGAGGGTCAAGTACAGACAAGGGTAAGATCCCTCCCCTGATCCAGGAACTGCCATGGGTGCGGGTATGGGACACAAAAGCAACGGGAAGCCACCAAGCTCACCAGCTGAATGCTGAAGGCACAGGTCAAGGGATCTCGTGATGTGGAGTGTGGAGGCTGCTCTGAGCTACCTCTAGGAGGAAGAGGGAGGAAGGAATAAGAAGGAGAAACTGCGGGGCGCCTGGGTGGCTCAGTGGGTTAAAGCCTCTGCCTTCCACTCAGGTCATGATCCCATGGTCCTGGGATCCAGCCCTGCATCGGGCTCTCTGCTCAGCAGGAGGCCTGCTTCCTCCTCTCTCTCTGCCTGCCTCTCTGCCTACCTGTGATCTCTGTCAAATAAATAAATAAAATCTTTTTAAAAAGAGAGAGAGAGAGAAACTGCATGCCCCTGGCCCATACCACCAGCCCACCGCTCCTGGCACACATCAGTCTACACTGCTGACACAGCCTGGGCTCAGGATGGGCTGGCTCAGGTCCCTCAGCACTCAGTGGGGCACCTGGCTCCAGGGCTCAGGGACATGCAGAGGGTGGTGGCAGGGAAGGTCATCCCCTCTGAGCAGAGAGCCCTGCAGGACTAGTGAAAACCCAATGAGAGGTTTGAAAGACATGCCATGGATGAACTAAGGCATGGAGAAACACAAAACAATACTAGTTTTTAAGGTCATAGCTGTCACCTGAGGAAGTGGGGACAGCTGCCCTGAGGAGGACTGAGGGGAGAGCAGTCCAGGCTGAAAAGGAAGACGTGGTTCTCCTGATTGGGAACGTGTTTTTCAGAGGAACCTGCAGCCTCCTGTCAGGGCAGGGCATCATCCTCACCTCATGGGGACCGATGGAAGTGTTCCATCAGGGGACTGACAGAGCTGCCTCTTGAGAAGGCTACCCTGGCATCAGCTGGCACAAGGCAGAGAACGAGGGCGAGATGGAGGGAGAGCAATACCCTGGGGGGCCATGGGGCAAGAGCAGAGGCTCATGACCATGAAGATGATGAAAAAATAGGAGGTGGCAGCCAGAGAGCCCCTGGCATGAAAGTGCCATGGGCACAGTGCCCACAGCTATAGTGACTGGGCGCCTTCTGTGCCAGGCATGGTTCAGTTCATTGGACTCCAGTTTAGTGCCGACCACAACCCTAGGAAGTGTGCACCACCACCGCCCTCCTCTCCCCATGCTGCTGCTAGGAATCACAGTCACCAGATCCCTATCAGTTTTCATGGAAATGAGCACTGGCTCCCGCCACACACTGCCCCTCTGGTGGTGGTCTAGTGTGACCCTTGTGCCCGGCCAGAGACTGCTGTCTACCTGTCTCCATACAACTCAACAGACAGGAGGGTGTCCCTGAATTCCACAGGTTCTGATGAGACTGACCACAGGCCCCACTTCCCCACCTACCACCAACACCCAGTGGATCACTTGGGACCTCGGCTATTGTCCTGAAACTCACCATGCCCTGTTTCTGTCACTTCCAACAAAAAGTCAGGTTCTGATCCCCCAACTTACCATACATCCTGGTGTATGAGTTGGGGCCATGTCATGTACCCATATGGCACATTTCTGTTAGAGAGGACCACCCTGCACCTCCTGGAAAATGTTTCTAAGGAAGTACATGTCCATCAGGGCTACAGTGTGAACAGTGGTACACAGCTGGCATGGTAGTAATCAGTAATTCTAACAAGGGTTGACCACCTCCCCCCACCCCCAGTCTCATAAAACTGTCCTCTGTCCCCATAGAAAATATGGTGTGCCCTCAGAAAATACCCCAGGAGGGGCGCCTGGGTGGCTCAGTGGGTTAAAGCCTCTGCTTTCGGCTCAGGTCATGATACCAGAGTCCTGGGATCGAGCCCCGCATCGGGCTCTCTGCTCAGCGGGGAGCCTGCTTCCTCCTCTCTCTCTGCCTGCTTCTCTGCCTACTTGTGATATCTGTATGTCAAATAAATAAATAAAATCTTTAAAAAAAAAAAAAAAGAAAGAAAGAAAGAAAATACCCCAGGAAACTAACCTTTAAACTGAATGCTCCCTTCATGCTCTGGTTCAAATCTTGTCCAGCCACAACAGTATAAAAGTAGAAATCAGTCACAAGAAGAAAATGGGACAGTCACAAATATGTGAAAATTCAGCAACATGCTAGTAAACAACCAATAGTCAAATAAGGAATCAAAGGAAAATTTATAAGTACCTTGAGAAAATGAAAAAGAGAACCTATGAAAAGTTATGGCATGCAGCCAAAGTAGCTCTAAGGGGGAAGTTCATAAAAATTCAGGTTCTCCTCAATCCATCTGAAGGCTCTCCCCTAATATACACAGGAAAGAATTGGAAAAAAAAAAAAAAAATAAGCAAAGCCCAAAATCAGATACAAGGAAATAACAAAAAGGAAAGTGGAAATAAATCCAATGAAACCACTCAAGAAATGGGCAGGAGACAGGAAGAGACACTTCTCCAAAGACAACACACAAATGACCAACAGTCCATGAAAAAATGCTCCACGTCAGTTATCATCAGGGAATTCAAAACCATAATGAGATACCACCTACCAGCAGTTAGGATGGCTAAATTAATAGGACAGGAAAAAACAACTCTTGGCAAGGATGTGGAGAAAGGGGAACCCAATCTTACACTGTTGGTGGGAATGCAAGCTGGTGCTGTCACTCTGGAAAACAGCATGGAGGTTCCTCAAAAAGTTAAAAGTAGAGCTGCCCTACAGCCCAGCAATTGCACTCCTGGGTATTTACCCCAAAGATACAGAGCAGTGAAACAAAGGAGTACATGCTCCCCAATGTTCATGGCAGCAATGTCCACAAGAGCCAAACTGTGGAAGGAGCCCAGATGTCCTTCAACAGAGGAATGCATAAAGAAGATATGGTACATACATACCATAGAATTTTACTCAGCCATCAGAAGGGATGAATACCCACCATTTGCATCGACATGGATGGAACTGGAGGGGGGTTATACTAAATGAAATCAATCAAGCAGAGAATGACAATAATCATATGGTGTCACTCATATGTGGAACACAAGGAATAGTGTGGAGAACCACAGGGGAAAGGAGGGAAAACTGAATGGGAAGAAATCAGAGAGGGAGACAAACCATGAGAGATTCTTAATCACAGGAAACAAACTAGACGAGAGGTAGGTGGGGGGTGCGGGGTAGTTGGGTGATGGGTATTAAGGAGGGGACATGTGGTGATGAGCCCTGGGTGTTATGTGCAACTAATGAATCATTGACCATCACATCAAAAATTATACCTTGGATAACTGAATTTAAATTAAAAATGAGAAAAACTTAAAAAAAAAAGAAAGAAACTGGAGCTATTACAAGGAATATCACAAAAATACAAAGGATCGTTACAGAGTACCATGAGGAAACAGAGGCCAACACCTTTGATAACCGAGAAGAAATGGATAAGTTCCTAGCAACAAACTAGAATCACCTGTGAAGGGGGAAAAAAATCTGAACAGACTGATCACTAGTAAAAAGATTGATTTGATAATCAAATCCTCCCAGTAAACAAATGCCCAAGACCAGACAGTTTCACTGAGAAGTTCTAACCAGACAGTAGAAGAATTAATACCAATCCTTCCCAAACTGTTTTTGAAAAGGAAGAGAAGAGCATACGTCCAAACTCATTTCATGAAGGCAGCAGTACCCTGCTACCAAAACAAGACAAAGATGCTACAAAAAAAGGAAAGGCCAATATCACTCTTAAATATAGATGCAAAGGGACGCCTGGGTGGCTCAGTTGGTTAGGCAGCTGCCTTTGGCTCAGGTCATGATCCCTGTGTCCTGGGATCGAGTCCCACATCGGGATCCTAGCTTGGCGGGAAGCCTGCTTCTCCCTCTGCCTCTGCCTGTGCTCGCCCACACTGTCTCTCTCTCTCTCTCTCTCTCTCTCTCTCTCTCAAAAAAAAAAAAAAAAATATATAGATGCAAAAACCCTCAACAAATTATCGGCAACATCAATTCAACAATCCAACAGGAGAATCACACAACATGATCCAGTGGGATTTATTCCAGGGATGCAAGGATGATTCCACATCTGCACATCCACCAATAGCACACACCACCTTACCAAAATAAAAGATAAAAATCCTAGGATTGTTACAATAGATGCAGAAAGAACACTTGACAAGATTCAATATGCATTTATGATAAAGACTCTAAACCATCTGGGTACTTAGGGAACATACCTCAACCAAACAAAGGCCCTGTATGAAAAGCCCACAGCTGACTTTACACTCGAGGGTGAAATGCTGAAAACGTTCCCACTACCAGAAAGAACAAGATAAAGATACCCACTTTTATCACTTTCATTCATCATCATATTGAAAGCCCTTGCAAAACCATTTAGACAAAAAAAAAAAAAAAAAGGATATGAAATCTAAATTAAAAAAAATGGTCACTATTTGCAGATGACATGATACTACATGTAGAAATCCTTAAGGAGTCCAAAAAAAATAAAATTTTTATTAACAAATAAACAAATTTGAAAAAATTAGAATAAATAAATTCAGTAAAGCTGCAGGACACAAAGTCAATTATACAGAGACATGTTGCATTTCTTTTTTTTAAAGAATGTGTGTATTTGACACAGAGAGAGAGAGAGAGCATAAGCAGGAGGAGCAGCAGAGAGTCAGGGAAAAGCAGATTCCTTGCTGAGCAGGAAGCCCAATGCCAGACTCACTCCCAGAACCCCAGGATCATGACCTTACCTGAAGGCAGACACTTAACCGACTGAGCCAACCAAGTGCCCTGACTTGTATTTCTATATACCGATGACCAACTTTCACAAAGAGATTAAGAAAGCAATGCCATTGACAATTGTATCAAGCAAAAAAAAAAAAAAAAAATCTAGGAATAAAAGTAACCAAGAATGAGGAAGACCTGGTATACTGAACACATGGAGGAAAAGGAAGGAAAAATATGTGCGTGTTGGTGGGTGAATGTATGGGCCAAAGATTTGGAAGATGACACATATAGATGAAAGCATACACCATGCTCATTAACTGAAAGAGTTAATAATCTTAACATGTCCACTGTACCCAAAGCAATCTGGAGAAAGGAGAAGAGAGAGAGAGTCCAAGATGGCAGAGGAGGAGGACACCTTCATTTCATCTGGCACAAGGAACTTAGCTAGATAGCTATCAAACCATTCTGAACACCTGCAATTCAAGCAGAGATCCAAGAAAAGAAAAGCAACAACGCTACAAACAGAAAAGTGACCACTTTCCACAAGGTAGGAAGTAGAGAAAAGTGAGTCTAAGCTAATAGTCAGGAAGATAAACCCTGGGGGTAGGGAGCCTCTGTCAGCTAGCTACTGCCAAGTGCTGGGGGCAGCAGAGCACAAAATTAGAACTTTAAGAAGTCTGCTCTGGTGAGGGATGTCACTCTGGAGGCTGGGCAGGGGGTGGAACCCTCGATGGGACAGTGTGGTCTCCAGATCCTCTGGGTCCCAGGGAGACCAGGAGTGCTTGAGGGCAGCAGAGCTCCCAGGTATTGGAGGAGGGAAGCTGGCTGCAAAGAGTGCTCCCAGGAGTGGACTCAAAGTTGGGGGATGCCATAAACTGTGATCCACAGCACAGTCTGCCCACTGCTCTTTGAGAAGGGGCCCAAGAACAGCACACCTGGGGAGAGCCCCCTTCCTCCCCCAGGAGGAGTGGTGCATGAGCATGCTACAGCAGTCTGCTGGGTTTGGAGACTCCAAACAGGGTCGTGTGCCAGAGACAAAAATGCCTGGTCACAGGTCCGGTGAGCACAGAGTGCGGACAGAGACCAGGGAGACATGAAGGATACCGCTTTTCCATGAGGGCGTCCTGAGGAGGGGGCCCCTGAGCTCTCAGCTCTGGGGCCAGAGATAGGGAGGCCTCCATGTTCATTCTCATCCCAAAAGATTGGGATCATTCCCTGCATATATTCAGACCACAATGCTTTGAAAATGAAACTCAGTCACAAGAGGAAAGGTAGAAAGAACTCAAATACATGGAGGCTAGAGAGCATCCTACTAAAGAATGTATGGATCAACCAGTCAATTCAAGATGAATTTTAAAAATTCATGGAAACACAGGAGAATGAAAACACAACCAATCAATTCAATATCTTTGGATGTAGCAAAGGCGGTCCTAGGAGGGAAGTATATATCACTACAAATGTTTCTCAAGAATCAAGAAAGGTCTCAAATACACAACCTAACCCTACATCTAAAGGAGCTAGAGAAAGAGGAGCATAGAAAGCCTAAATCCAGAAGGAGAAGAGAAATAATAAATATTAGAGCAGAGATCAATGAAGTAGAAACCAAAAGAATAGTAGAACAAATCAACAAAACTAGGAGCTGCTTCTTTGAAAGAATTAATAAGATTGATACACCCCTGGCCAGATTTCTCAAAAAGAACACAGAAAGAACCCAAATAAATAAAATCATGAATCAAGAAGGAGAGATCACACCCAAAACCAAGGAAATACAAACAAGTTTAAGAACATAGGATGCCGGGGCACCTGGGTGGCTCAGTGGGTTAGAGCCTCTGCCTTCGGCTCAGGTCATGATCCCGGGGTCCTGGGATCAAGCCCCGCATCGGGCTCTCTGCTCAGCACAGCCTGCTTCCTCCTCTCTCTCTGCCTGCCTCTCTGCCTACTTGTGATCTCTGTCTGTCAAATAAATAAATCTTAAAAAAAAAAAAAAAAAAAAAAAAAGAACATAGGATGCGAACCCTATGTCAACCAATCAGGCAGTCTTGAAAAAATGGATGAGTTCTCAGAAACATAGAAACAACCAAAACTGAACCAGGAAGAAAAGGAAACCTGAAGAGACTCATAATCAGCAATGAAATTAAAGCAGTCATCAAAATCCTCCAGAAAACAAGAGCCCAGCACCAGATGACTTCCCAGGGGAATTCTACCAAACATTTAAAGAAGACTTACTACCTCTTCTTCTGAAACTTCTCAAAAAAATAAACTGGAAGGAAAATGTCCAGACCCATTTTTTGTAATTTTTATTTTTTTTTAATTTCTTTTCAGTGTTCCAGAATTCATTTTTTATGCACCACACCCAGTGCTCCATGCAATACATGCCCTCCACAATACCCTCCACCAGGCTCACCCAACCTCCCATGCCCCTCCCCTCCAAAACCCTCAGTTCCTCAGAGTCCAGTCTCTCATGGTTCATCTCCCCCTCCAATTTCCCCCAACTCCCTTCTCTCCATCTCCCCATGTCCTCCATGTTATTCCTTATGTTCCACAAATAAGCAAAACTATATGATAATTGGCTCTCTCCTTGACTTATTTCACTCAACATAATCTCTTCCAAACCCTTTTGATAAGGCCAGCGTTGCCTTGATCCCAAAACCAGACAAAGACCCCACCCAAAAGAGGAATTACTACCACTATTCCTGATAAATATGGATAAAAAATTCTCACCAACATACTAGCCAATAGGATCCAACAATCCATTAAAAGGATGATTCACGGGGTGCCTGTGTGGCTCAATTGGTTGGGCGTCTGCCTTTGGCTTGGGTTGTGATCCTGGGGTCCTAGGATTGGGCCCCTCATCAGGCTCCCTGCTCAGTGGGGAGCCTGCTTCTCCTTCTCCCTCTGCCCTGTCCCCTGCTTGTATGTGTGCACGCATGCGCGCACGCGCGCACACACACACTCTCTCTCTATATATATGTAAGTTTTAAAAAAACTAAAAAAAAAAAAAAAAAGGGATGATTGACCACAACCAAATCAAATTTATTCCTGGGCTACAAGGGTGATTCAACAACTGCAAATCAATCAATGGAATCCACTACCTTAATAGAAGAAAGAACAAGAACCATAGGATCCTCTCAATAAATGCAGAAAAAGCATTCAACAAATTAATGCATCCCTTCTTGATCAAAACTCTTCACCGTGGAAAGATAGAGGGTACCTCTACATCATAAAGGCCACCTATGGGAAAACCACAGAGAATATCACTCCCAATGGGGGAAAACAGAGCTTTTCCCTTCAGGTCGGGAACACAACAGGGATAACCATTCTCATCACTATTGTTCAACATAGTACTAGAATTCTTAGCCTTAGCCATCAGACAAGAAAAAGAAATAAAAGGTGTCCGAATCAGCAAAGAAGAAGTTAAACTCTCACCCTATGCAGACAATAGGATACCTTCTGTGGAAAACCCAAAGACTCCACCCCAAAATTGCTAGAACTCACCCACGAATTCCATAAAGTGGCAGGATATGAAATCAATACACAGAAATCACTTGCATTTGTCTGCAGCAACAATGCAACAGAAGAAACAAAAATTAAGGAGTCCATCCCATGTATAATCGCACCCAAACCATAAGATTAGGACTCTAACCAAAATGGCAAAAGATCTGTACTCAGATCATGAACGAAATGGAGGAAGACACAAAGAAATGGAAAAACATTCCTTGGTCATGGATTGGAAGAACTAATATTGTGAAAATATCTATGCTACCCAGAACAATCCACAGATTCAATCCAATCCCTATCAAAATACCATCCACATTTTTCATAGAACTGGAATGAATAATCCCCAAATTTGTATGGAAGCAGAAAAGAGCCTGAATGGCCAAAGGGATGTTGAAAAAGAAAACCATCACTGATGGCAACGCAATTGCAGACTTCAAGGTCTACTACAAAGCTGTAATATCAAGACAGTATGATCCTGGCACAAAAACAGACACACAGATCAATAGAACACAATAGAGAAACCAGAAATGGACCCTCAACTCTAGGGTCAACTAATGTTCCTCAAAGCAGGAAAGAATATCCAATGGGGAAAAAAAAAGTGTCTTCAATAAATGGTGTTGGGAACAAGGGAGAGCCACACGCAGAATAACAAAGCTGGACCATTTCCTTATACCATACACAAAAAATAGACTCCAAGTGGATGAAAGACCTCAATGTGAGACAGGAATTCATCCAAATCCTTGAGAACAGAGGCAGTAGCCTCTTTTACCTCAACCACAGCACCTTTTTGCTAGACATGTCTCCAAAGGCAAGGGAAACAAAAGCAAAAATGAATTTTTGGGATTTCATCAAGATAGCAAGCTTTTACACAGCAAAGGAAACAGTCAACAAAACTAAAAGACAACAAAAAGAATGAGAGAAGATATTTTCAACTGACATATCAGATAAAGAGCTCGTATCCAAAATCTAGAAAGAACTTACCAAACCTAACACCCACAGAACAAATAATCCAATCAAGAAATGGGGCAAAGGGGGCGCCTGGGTGGCTCAGTGGGTTAAGCGTCTGCTTTCGGCTCAGGTCAAGATCTCAGGGTCCTGGGATCGAGCCCTGCATCAGGCTCTCTGCTCGGCGGGGAGCCTGCTTCCCTTCCTCTCTCTCTCTGCCTACCTCTCTGCCTACTTGTGATCTGTCAAATAAATAAAATCTTTTAAAAAAAAAAAAAGAAAGAAATGGGGCAAAGACATGAACAGACATTTCTCCAAAGAATACATCCAAATGGTCAACAGACAATTAAAAAAGTGCTCAATATCCCTTGATATTAGGAAAATACAAATCAAATCCATAATGAGATACTACCTTACACCAGTCAGAATGGCTAAAATGAACAAGTCAGGATAAGACAGGTGTTGGTGAGGAGGTGAAGAAAGGGGAAGTGTTTTATACTGTTGGTAGGAATGCAAGCTGGTGAAGCCACCCTGGAAAACAATGTGGAGGTTCTTCAAGAAGTTGAAAATAGAGCTACCCTACAACCCTGCAACTGCACAACTGGGTATTTAATCCAAAGATATAAATGTAGTGCTCTAAAGGGTCACCTGCACCCCAATGTCTATAGCAGCAATGCCCACAAGAGCCAGAGTATGCAAAGAGCCCAGATGCCCATCGACAGAAGAATGGATATATATGGGTATATATACCATTGAGCATTATGCAGCCATTAAAAAATGAAATCTTGGGGCACCTGGGTGGCTCAGTGGATTAAAGCCTCTGCCTTCTGCTCAGGTCATGGTCCCGGGGTCCTTGGGATCCCCGCATTGGGCTCTTTGCATGGCGGGGAGCCGGCTTCCCCCTTCCCTCTCTGCCTTCCTCTCTGCCTACTTGTGATCTCTATCAAAAAAATAAATAAAATCTTAAAAAAATAATAATAAATAAATAATAAATAAAAATGAAATTTTGGGGCACCTTGGTGGCTCAGTGGGTTAAGCCTCTGCCTTCAGTTCGGGTCATGATCCCAGGGTCCTGGGATCGAGCCCCGCATAGGGCTCTCTGCTCAGCGGGGAGCCTACTTCTCCCCCTCTCTCTCTGCCTGCCTCTCTGCCTACTTGTGATCTCTGTCAAATAAATAAATAAAATTGTTTTTAAAAAAATGAAATCTTGCCATTTGCAACGACATGGATGGAACTAGAGGGTATTATGCTAAGTGAAATAAGTCAATCAGAGAAGGACAATTATCATATGATCTCACTGATATATGGAATTTAAGAAACAAGACAGAGTATCATAGGGAAAGTGAGAAAAAAGGGAAGAAAGATGAAACCCAAGAGGGAGTCAAAGGAAAAGAGACACTTAATCTCAGGAAACAAACTGAGGGTTTCTGAAGGGAAGGGAGATGGCGGAATGGGGTGGCTGGGTGCTGGGGATGGGGAGGGTATGTGCTGTGGTGAGCACAGTGTGGTGTGTAAAACGAAGGTGTGGTGTGTAAAACGTGTGGTGTTTAAAACAAAGGATCTCAAACCTGTACCCCTGAAACAAATAACACAATGTATGATCATAATGACAAAGAAGTGAAAGAAAAACATTTAGAATACAAACGTAAACTACAAATAAATAAATAAATAAATAATCTCACTGATAGAAAGCAAGCAAGCAAACAAGCAAACAAGCGACTAAGCCACCTGGAGTCACCACACTCCAATTTCAGGTTAGATTACAAAGCTGTTGTCATCAAAACAGTATGGCACTGGTATAAAAACAGACACACAGGTCAATGGAACACAACAGAAAGCTTGGAAACTGATAATCATAGTACTTTTGGCAAAGTTTATTTATTCGTATATTAAAGGTATATTTAAACTTAGCTCTGACAGAATGATTAACTCTGAATGGGAATTTATAATAATGATGTCCTGTTCCAACAGTTGCTTCCAATAAATGAATTCATTTTAAAACGTGCTGTTTTATAAATTTATAAAATAAGGATGATTTAGAATCCACACTTTTAAGAAAAATTAAATTCACTTTAATAAACCTACCAGGGAAAAGGAAATATAGATATCCATCATCACAACTGAGAACATCACAAAAGAAGACAGACAATCTGATGTCTGATGGAAGAGTAGAATACTACAAGTAGCTCTGCCCAAATGTTCAACCTGTTGAAGCTATAGATCCAGCTACTCATGTACAAAAACACAGATGTCAGAGAAAAGTCCCACCAAAGAGTTTGAAGGCATCATCAGTGAAGTCCACAATGCATACATTCCGATAGGAAAAATATTTTCCCAACAAATAAACTGTAGATGAAAGAAAGAAAGAAAGAAGGAAGAGAGAAACCCCAGAAACTAACCCACACATGTATGGTCTTAACTTATGACACAGCAGAAGAAAATATACAATGGGGAAAGGACTGTCTCTTCAGTGAATGGTACTGGGAAATCTGGACACTAAATGCAGGAGAATGTGACTGGATCACTTTCTTACGCCACACATACAAATTATGAATGGATGTTTGACTTGAACATAAGAACTGAATCCATAAATCTCCAAAAAGAAAACACAGGTAGTAGTTTCTGGATACTGGTTTTGGGGAAGAGACTTTTACATCAGACACCAAAAGCAAAAATAAACAAGTGGAAGAACATCGAACTGAAATTTCTGCATGACAAAAGAAATCATCAAACCCTTAAAGGAAACCTCCCCAATGAGAAAAATTATCTGCACATCCTATGTGTGAGAAGAGGCAAATATCCAAAATACACAAAATGCTCCTTCGAATCAAAACAAAAACTGAATAAAAACTGGGGAGAATATGTGAATAGATACTTTCTGAAGATGGCATACAGGTGGCCAACAGACACAGAGAGAGCTGTTCAACATTACTAATTTCAGTCAGGGAAACAGAAGTCAAAACCGCAATCAGCTATCACCTTACAAGTGTGGGAACGGTAATTGCCCCAGGACAAACACCAGGTGTGGTCAAGGGTGTGTATACCAGGAGAACCTGTGCACTGTTGGTGGGAACGGAAATTGGTGCAGCCACTGTGACAAACGCTGTGGAGTTTCCAGAAAAAATTAATAGAACTACCACATGACCTGGTAATTGCTCTACTGAGTATTTCTTAGGCAAACACAAAAACACTCCCTCCAAAAGAGAGATGCACTGCCATGTTCACGGCAGCATTATTCATAATAACCATACGTGGAAACACTGACCTTGGGAGCCTTATGCTAAGTAACTCAGACACAGAAAGACAAACACCAGAGACTCTCATGGACATTCCACATGGGAGAAAAAAAAATACTGACCACATAGGTAATGAGAATAGATGGGTGGTTTCAGATTCAGGGATGGTGGGGGGCAACAGGTGAAGGTAGTCAAAGGTGCCATGTTTGAGTGATAAAATCCACAAGTCATGGAAAGTTCTGTGTAGCATGGAGACAAAAGCTAACACTGCAGGATGGGGTACAGGCTCCCCTGCTACTCCAAATGACAGTTTTCCTAGGAAACCTTTCACAGCAGAAAAGCTGTAAACAAAAAAAAGGAATGACCATTCATTGCTACAGAAAAAAATGAGTGAGCATGCTCAGACACCAAAAGCTCCTTCTCTTTGGCTCTTCTTAGGCCTCAGGACACAACATCCTAACGGATGCCCCAAATAAATGGAGACAAAGCACAGCAGATGCTCACAGACACAATTCAAAGCGCTGGTGGCTGGACGCGGAGAGCAGTGCCCAGGGAGGAGCTGGTTGGGGTACATGCCACCTCTGCGGTGGTTTCCCACAAAACAGATGCTGAACGCAATGCCCGCTTTTTTACTTTTTTCACAAGAGAGAAATCCTCTTCAGGTTTCTTCTTGCTACTGGAGCTTGGTAATAACATAGATCTTTCCAAAAAAGCCAAGTGTCTTACCATGAACTTTGAGAAAAGTGGGGAAGACTTGTACTTGAAAGTAGCTGAGGCAGTAGAAGTTCAGAGTTCTCCTGGACACAAACATCAGCAGGTCCACTGTGAAAGGCACCTTCCTCAGCAGGTAGAACATGGACTACCTCCTACCCCCAGAAACTTCCTTTGCCTCACTCGGGACAACCCACAAGAGCTCAGAGTTACCTCAATTCCTCTTTTCTCCCATTTCCAAGATCAAACCCATCAGCAAGTCCTGTGAGCTCCAGCTTCAATAGGTACCCAGAATAGCACTAACCCCTCCTTTCAAGGCTGCCTGCCTTGTCCACACTGGAGCCCATCTCTTGCCTGAATTCCTGGAAATGCTTCATCATTGACCTCCATTCGCTATCCTCAACCCTGTGTCATCTGTTCTCAACACTGTAGCCAGGATGGCCCAGTAAAACAGGGTTCCATGGGGTCATAGCCCTGCAATGGCTTTCTGTCATCCTACTGTTACCTCTCTAAGGTCATGTCATAAGCTGTCTCCTGTGGCCACAGGGCTTGCTGCTCCTGGACATATCTGCTATGCTCCTGCCCTAGGGCCTTTGCATATGCGTTCCCTTCCATTTATAAGGCTCTTGGTGTGATATCACTCACCTTCTTTAGAATTTGACTCAAGCACCACCTTCCTAGCAAAGTCCCACCTGGCCCCTATGTGAATATCAAGCACCACTGCCATCCCCCCTTCAGCACCCCAGCCCTGTCTCCTGCTTTCTATTTCCAGAGCAGTTATCCCAGTCACCAGGCCATCTTGGCAAGGGGGAAACAGAGCCCTACTCGGATGGTTTCACCACAGACTCCCTCCAATTTCCTAATCCAGAGCCCTGGGGGAAAAGGTGAACAGAGCTCTTGCACAGCCAGATTGCCCAAAACAATGGGTCCCCCTATGGCATCCTGACCATCAGGAAAAGAGGAATCCACTTACACATGAAACCTGAAACCAGACACCTTCCTCGATTCCAGGTGAGCACACACACATCCTCCCCTTGCCTGGTGTGCTCATCTGAGAAAGCTGAGCAGAGAAGCATCCCAGGGTCCAAATCTCCTTCTGGCCAAGGTCCTGGGAAACAGACATTTCTCCTCCCTGCACCAGCCACCTGAGACTGATGTCCAGCATCCTCCCATACTGGGGCAGAATGCTGCACCTGTCCCTCTCTCCTGGAACGTCATCACAAACCAGGTTTTGCTGCACACTTTTCAGGAAGAAACCTGCAGCAGCAGCAGCAGGCCACCCAGGTTCAGTCTCTGTCTCACATGTCAAGCCCTATGTGGAACTAGAGCTTCAAGGAGACTGGTGTGCCATGTGGTCTTGGAACCTCATGGCAGGAGCTGAGATTTCAGTTCCAAATAAATACGGGCCTCTTGCACACAGCACAGGAAAGGATTTTTCAGGGGTGTGGCTCTGGAAGAAGTGGTTCTGCTGGCGGAATTCACAGGCACAAGGCAGAGGACACCTGCAGTGCCTCATGGGAGGAAGCAAGGGGCACACTGGGCAAGAATCCATAATGCTGCCTGTGGGCTGCTTCCCACCAAGCCTCCTGCTGAGATGAGGGCTGAAGAACCAAATAGGAAGCAAGTTTCCTACCACATCTGCAGCAGGAGAGCTGGCTGGGGAGCAGAGCCCGTCCCTGGAGCAAGCTGGCCTGTGCATCAAGAGCGAAGGCCACCACCACAGCCTCATGGTCTCCCAGCTGTCTGATCTGACTCCCCTGCCAGGCTCACACCTGCTGACACAGTGACTCCTAAGACACAGAGACTGCTTTCCTCCCCAGTGCAATGCTGCTCACAGAGAAGCAAACTCCAGTCTCAGAAACGTGTTCAGCATTCAAAAAGCAGGAACGGGTCCATTTCGGCAGATCAGCTGAGCAACTCTGTGTGTGGAAAAGTCAGACAACATCCTCCCTGAACACCAAAGCTTCCAAGTCCACGCTTCAATCCCTCACTCACTGGACACGGAGCACCACATCAGCATGAACACTGCTCTTTCAAATCTCTTGTCTACCATTCCTTCAAATCAGAATCCAAGCTCTAGTCATCACCCTGTTTTCCCTTCAGAGAAGTCAGGAAACAGATAGAATAAAACACTACGTGGGCACGGCACACTTCTATCCAAATAGAATTCCATGTTCTTTCTCATACGGGCAGCCTGACATCACCCATATTAATGAGAGGCACCAAAAGTTCAGTCCTCATAGATATAGTTGAGCTTTTGTTTTTCCTTTTGATATTTGGATTTCAAAGTCAATGTCTGTAAAATAACAAGAGTCATAATGACGTGATCACGTAAAGTTCTGGGTCTCCATAACCAGACAACATGGCTCTCGTTCAGATAAAGATGAAGACACAACCTCTTTCCAGGAAGCAAAGCCCACACCCTCAGGGATCCTGACATGCCTCACGGATGATGAGCTCGTTTGCTCCGTGGAGTTGTCCAAGTGCAAAGGATGGAGGCCCCCTCCAAGGTTCATTCTGTTTTCTTCATCAGTTCCCCAGTTCAAGTCACAAGGGACTCGCTGGGTCAGGTTTCAGGGCTCAGGATGGGCCACCAAGTAAGCACACCACCACCCCCACCACCCCCCACCCCGGGAAGAGTAGATGTTCTCTGGGAGCACGATGAGCCCCTCCCTGAGCTACTCAACAACTTACACTCCTTCTCCATTTGTCCTCCTCACAAAAACCACTAGATCTTGTTAGAGCCCCACGCCTGTGCTTTCCTTTAAAAAATATTTTCTAATGTTGGAATGTGGTTCATGGAAGAGAAAAACATGAACACCCACAAAGAATTCTTTAAATATTTCAGGAGATTTGTTTCCCATTGTTTAATTAAAACAGGAAATAAAAAATGCACAGATAGCCCCTTCCACCAGCAGGTACGACTCACTGCTGTGACTTAGAGGAGAGCAGGAAATACAAGTGGAAGAGATGTTCTGATGACCCATCACTTCCATCATCTAGGTTGTGAAACTCCACACACACCCAGAGAAAGAAGCCCAAACCAACGTCCTGGGCTGGCAACACAGAGAAGTCTGAACTGGAGGGACAGGGACAAAGAGCTCCTGTGTGTTGGCTGAGGCCAGTGGCACAGAAGAAGGGGTTCTGCCAGCTCACCACCTGGGCCTCACCTGTCCTCAGCCAGGAACCTGCTCACAGCCCTGACCTGTCACAACTGTCACACAGGAGACACATGGCCACCCCTAGAGCCAGCCCTGCCCCACCCTCCTGCAAAATGCACTCCACTCTCCTCTGGGACCCCGGGCAGCTCTCCCCAGACCTGGCGCTCCCCTGTCTGCTGCAACACTCCAGCATTCCCACCTCTTGCCAAAATGACACTGGCCCAAGGCTTTCATAAATGTGTCATATTTCTCTCAAGTCACCTTCCTACCTGGGCAAACTGTAAGTCACATATCAATGGAACATGAACGTGCTCTGAGATCTGAGTCTTTCACTGTAGACTTCTAAGGACTCCTTGTGTGATAAAATACCATAGCCTATTACAGGGGTTATAAAGCTATTATTTACAGAATAATACAGCCCAAATCACCTCACTGTTAGTTGCTCTTCAATAGCCCAAAAGTTTCTGTGTAAAAAGCCTTTCCATAGATATTACCTTCCAGCAGTTTCACGAGGAGAAACAAACTCTGTGTGATCACCTGAATAACCCAGCATCAGACAAGCAGTTCCAGAATTCACCCCAGGGCTCCTGAAATCCGCCAAGCCCCTTGAAGCTACCAGTGTGCCTCTATCCAGGAGAACTCCCAAAGACTCTCCTCTGACTTCAGCACCAAAGAAAATACAGAGAAAGTGCAGCACGTCAAAATATCTAGATGATACATTTAGTCAAACTAGAAAGTCAAGCTTTAAATGGTAAAAGCCTACTTTGAATAATTTTGAATTTTCCCTCTACCTTAATTGGAACTCTGGTGATGAAAACACTAATCAGTTATGAAACATCACCTCTGACAAATGACAAGACATCATCCATGTCTCTATCTGGCCACAAAAAGCCACCTAAGTCTAGATGTTGGCCTAGGACCATAACCCAGGCCCAAGTGAATAAACACCGTTAGAGTAAGGATCAAATTATACATTAAAAACACACAAAGAGTAAATCTCATCTTCCTTCTCTGATACAAGTGACTTCCTAGGAAACAGATGTGCAGGTTACATTTTGTAAGCAGTAAATGAACAGAGACAATGGCATTCCCTGCAATGTTCTACCTGCAGGGACACTAAGTAACTCTTGCACCAAAGCCAGAATGCTGACAGCTACTTCAGTTTTACTTCATGGCTCAACCAGAGAAAAGAGAAAAGCCTAGGAGGTTTTAGTTAAAAAGAAGTCTTACCTCCAGTCCTGACACGTAAGTGACATTGCGCCCAATGTACCTGCTGCTTTCTCGGAACACTGACGTCCTGTGACAAGCTGCACGACTGACTCAGACACTGTTGTTCAAAACGTTGGGTCTCGTGGAGCCGGATCAGAGAAGAGTTGTCAGCTGGGGATGAGAAGGCCCCTCTGACCTAAGGCAGGCACACCTGCTTCTGTTCCTGGAAGAAAGGAAAACATAGACTTGTTTGTTTTCTTCTTTTCTTTTCTCTTTTTTTTCCTTCTTAGAAACACCTACTTGTTTCTTAAGTAGTAATTATCAACATTCTAAAGTAGACTAAGACTTTGTCTTTTTTGGAAAAGAGAAATTATCCTTCCAAAGGAACACTTCAACTCACCTGTTCCTCATGCAACTTGAGTGGGGTCTGATTTCCTCCAGCTCCCAGGCCCCCACCTGGAGGACGCTCCTGCAGGATCCTGACAGCCCATTACCACCATCCCCTGGGACACGGGGCACAATGCTAAAATTGGGGGATGGCCCTGGGGCTGTTACCGCCACACATGTGTCTGGGGGTTGAGGCAGGGACAGGAACCTGGAGGACCCTAAAGCGCGATTCTGACAGCCCATTACCACCAACCCCGCAGAAAGGTCTCAAAATGTTGAAGCTGGGGAACTGTTCTGGGGCTTGTTAGCGCCACACGTGTGGGGGAGGGGAACAGGGAAAACTCTGCTCAACTCGGGGTGCTGCTCAAGGTCCGTTACCTGCACTGTGCCAGGGGATGGGAGGCACCCCACTGAAGTTGGGGACTGTGGGCTGTCTTTACATGCAGTCTTCCTGGGGAACATGGGAAATCCTGAAATGTATACAACCATCCCACAAAAGCGTGGGTGAGCGGGCGCCCTGGAATCCAGGGGTCTGGGGGAGAGGGCCAGTTGATGGACATCGGGCAGAAGAGACTTTCAAGGGAAAAAGAAAACCCATCTGAGTCCCCACAATGAACTCGCTTCATGCGCCCTTCGAGGACTCTACCCCGAGTATCCTCACGCCAGCGCAGAGCCCGCACTTACCAAAACAGGACACCAGCCCAGGATCTCTCCCAGCTCCCCTGTGCGTGCTCCGCCTCTGCAAGCTGAGCTAGCTCTGGGTCCGCCCACAGATGACATAGCTCCACCCCCACATGCTCATTGGTCGGGAAGGGTGGTGCCCTGAGCCCATTGGATGTCGCGCCTGCCGGTACCAGGCGACCCTCTCTTACATCGGCACCTCCCTGCTTTTGCACAGAATCCCGGAGGCAATGCCTCCGCGTGAGAACACCAGGCTCTGCGGGGCAGCCACGGGCGGATCTTGGGCAGGGCAACCCCCCCAGACATCTGGCCCCTTTCGGAGACCCCTCTGGCCGCAGACCACCCTCAGAACCCTTTGCCTTCGGTTCCTGCACGAGCCCTGCCTGCAGAGTTGTTCCCGGCTCCTGGCAAGGTCTGCTAGTCTCAGACCTTCCCTGGCTTGGGCTTTAGGAAGTGCAATGGTTGGGGCGCCTGAGTGGCTTGGTCATTAAGCCTCTGCCTTCAGCTCAGGTCATGATCCCAGGGTACTCTGATGAACCAGCATCTGGCTCCCAGCTGAGCGGGAGGCCTGCTTCTCCCTCTCCCACTCTACCTGCTTGTGTTCCCTCTCTCGCTGTGTCTCTGTCAAGTAATAAATAAAATCTTAGGGAGGAAAAAAAAAAAAAAAAGGAAATGCAATGGTTTCCCACATTTCCAAGGCAACTTTAAGACCCAAAAAACAATGCTCTAAGCTGGAGGAGCTTCACCTTCTGGTCTCGCTCGTGGAGTGGATAGTGCTTCTCAGATCTTCGGAGCATCCTTCTAGGATGAGCCCATTTGTGCTGGAATATATATTCATATCCTTGGTTCTGCAGGGAAGCTCCAGGATGAACCAGAACAACTGCCCTCTGTGCTGTTGGAGTGGTGAACCAGGAACATTGATTTTTCACTTAAAAAGAAAACATATTGTTATTGTCGAAACTAAGGGAACAAATCCCTTTAAACATTTTGGAGAGAAAAGAAGAGAGTTTTATTCAAACCCAAGTCAAGACAGCTGCTTGGGAGACACAATCTTCACAAGGAAGGGAGTGCTCACGGGGAGGAACATTTGGGGCAGGTTTCTATATTCAGTCTGTTTTGTTTTGCATACAGAGTGACACATCATCATGAGGAAGACCATTCCAGAAAGTTACAGACTTTTTCTTTCTTATGTTTTCAGTATGTGCACCATCATCACTAGGCGTGGGTAGCTTCCCATTTCCATATGGCCATGTTGTCCCTCTTAGCTCAGGGCTACCAAAAAGGGCAGCTGTGAGGGGACCACAGGCCAAGGCTGCCAGGTGTGGCTGGGGCAGGCAGAACTCTGACTTAAGGCTCAGCTCCTGTCTAGATCATCATACTGCTCTTCACAGACAGAGTGCCATTGTCTGCAAGCTCTGATGTAGGAAGGGTTGAAAATTTCCCTTGTGATTCCCTCTCTGACCCTTAGGATATGTAGCAAAGTTACATTTAATTTTTAAACATTGAGGGACTTCCCGGTTTTCTTTTCATTATGACTATGGTTCAATTCTCCTGTGGTCTAAGAATATAATCTAGTTAACTTCAGGCTTTAAAATGTGTAGACTTGCTTCATGGCCCAACATTTCATCTACTTGGATAAACACCTCGGACCACTTGTAAATAATGTATTCTGTACTTAATGTGTAATGCTCCATGTATGTCGATTAGGTCACATTTGTTACCAATGTTTCATCTGCTTTTTCTATCAGATATTGAGAAAGGCATATTAAAATCTTCAAACAATGCTACTCTAGTCAACAATGCATTGGAAAATCTACCAAGTGTTATAAGGCAAGAGAAACAAAAAGAATAAGAATTGAGGGGATAATTGTGACTATTCACACATCATATGAGGGTATACATAGAAAATATAAAATCGTCTATAAATACGCTATTAGAATTAAAAATGGAAAACTTGCAAATCTTAGAACCAAGAAAGCAATCCAGAAAGCAGCCTGGGGAAGAGATTTTCTTATGGATGGAGGGAGGAGCATCATAATAATGTCAGCCTGTCCACAGAGACCTGGCAAGCCGGAAAGGGCTGGCAAAACATGTTCAGGATACTAAACGAGAAGAACATGCAGCCAAGGAAACCATACCCAGCAAAGGCTGTCATTCAAAGAAGAAATAATACCTATTCTTATGAAGCTGTTTCAAAAAATAGAAGCAGAAGGAAAATTTCCAAACTCGTTCTATGAGGCCAGCATTACCATGATCCCAAAACCAGGCAAAGACTCCATTAAAAAGGAGAATTACAGAGCAATATCCCTAATAAACATGGGTGCCAAAATACTCAACAAGATCCTAGCTGATAGGATCCAACAGTACATGAAAAGGATTATCCATCACGACCAGCTGGAATTTATTCCTGGGATGCAAGTGTGTGGTTCAACATTGGCAAATCAATCAACATGACAGACCACATCAATAAAAGAAAAGACAAGAACCATAGGATCCCCTCAATTAATGCAGAAAAGCATTTGACACAAATCAGCACCCTTTCCTGATTAAAACTCTTCAGAGAGTAGGGATAGAGGGGATATTCCTCAGTTTCATAAAAACCATCTATCAAAAGCCCACAGCAAATACCATTTTCAATGGGGAAAAGATAAAGGCTTTATCCTTTATCCTTAAGAGCAGGAACACAACAGGGATGCCCACTCTCACCACTACTGTTCAACATAGTACTAGAAGTCCTAGCCTCAGAAATCAGACTATAAAAAGAAATAAAAGGCATTCAAGTTGGCAAAGAAGTCAAACTCTCTCTTCCCAGATGACATGATACTTTATGTGGAAAACGCAAGACTTCACTCCCAAATTACAAGAACTCAGGCCAGTTTGCACTTCTGTAGATCCTCTGGAGCTAGAATGCCCCCAGTGCCCCCAGGGGTCTGGGGTCAGGCCCAGCACACACCCTGATGCTGCCCTGCTAGAATCTCTGATGAGCCTCCTGATCCCTTCCTCCACGAGACACCCCCTACACCCTGACAACTCCAGCCTGCTTCTTGGAAGTCCCATTCCCCTTTCTGACCCCATGGTTCACTTTTCCCATCACTGCCCTCATAGAGAGTACATTGAACTACTTCCTATTCTGTCATTTAAATGTTTTTTGTCATGTTTGCTGTAAAACGGTAACTTGCATCATCTACACTGATGTAGAATCCCTTGTCTCATTGCCTGACTTCGCTGTGCCCTCACAGTGTCATGGGGCTAGTGTCCTGGGCAAGGTCCTCACCAAGCCGGCTCAGCGGTGGCAGTAAAGGCCTGAGCCAGGCACTGCTATTTGTGTGCAAGTAAGGCAGCACAGCCAAAACCTTGGTTTGGGCTCAGAATTGTTCATGGCCCCTCAGCCACATCAGATGGCCTGGGGGTAGAGCCTGAAGACACTGGCTAGTCCAGTGTTGCCCTAAGGAATCTCCATGGAACAGCCATTGTGTTCACTGGGGGAACTGCATAGGAGCAGGGACGATGGGAGTCAGAACCTCTGAGATAGAATCCATCTCAGAGACTGCCCAGAACTTCCTAGGAGTTCATTCCATCGTCTTGAATGAATAAATTCATCTAAAAACATATTCTCCTTTTAGAAAGCATGAGCCTCAAGCTCCAATGAAGGTACTCTCCTAAGTCGTATTGGCAATCAGCAAAAATGCCAGACCGAGATGGGAGGTGGCCTCCAGTATGATCCCCAAAACTGGCTTTAGCTACAGCCACAAATACCCATTGATCTTTCCTGGACCCCCAGACTCTCCTGGGACTCTTCATGGGGCATATTGTGGGAACAAAGTCCATGTCAGGGCCACAGAAACCTCTGGCAGTGGTTATAACAAGAGTCTGAGATGTCAGTGGAGTCCTAAGCCATGGGCCCTCTCAGAGTTTGTCTGCAAAGACATGGTTGGTGGGAAACCCACATGCTGACAGAGGGTAGAGGAAGATGGAAAAAGCTAGGCTTCTCCATTGCGACAGCACAAGTGGCCTAGGCCAGGCCCATGCTGGTGCCACTGGGGGCCCAGGAAGCCAGGTGCTCCATAACATTGCTGAGGGTTCAATCAGACTTGTCCTGAAGCCCACACATGCTAGATCCTCTGCTAACTCAGCAGAACCCCAAATGTGCTCATGGTCTTGGCCTAAACAAGATGAGCATCTGTGTGGTGTAGAACCCGCAAGATATACCCACCAGGCCTTGTTGACTGACCCAGCCAAACAATACCTACATGGAATTCAACCACAGACAAACGTGTTGTGGGAAGCTCGAGGCCTACAGAGAAATGGGGAGGGGGAGGGAATTGCTGAGCCTTCATTGTTGGCCAATCTCACTATCATCTCTTTTTGCTTTCACAAGCAGGGGCCGGGGTCAGCCAGGATAGATCCCAGTGTCTTCCCACTCTGCCACTGGAAAAGAAGAGCCCTCTCCCTCTTCATTCATCGTGTTGCAGATCTGGGATGTGGGAAACTACCACCCATGGGCCAAATGGGACCTCCCCCCATATTCTCTCAATCAAGTGTGTCTGGAACATTAGTTATGGACAGTCTGTGGCTGCTTTCAAGCCACAATGCAAGAGTGGAGTCATTGCCAGAGACACCACATGGACTGCAACACCTAACAGAAAATCTTTACAGAAGACATCTCAGGAAAAGTCTGTGCCGATCCCTGGTCTCAAAGATCCTAGGATCATGTCCCTTCTTTGAGTAGAACATAGTGCCATCTGGGTCAAATCTAATTTCTTCACCCCCAGAGGCAAGGACTTCCATCCTTTTAGCCACACACCATCTCCATCCTCCTCTACTGACCTGGAATGGCACGTCTACAGGTTCTGCCGCCTAACAGGAATTCACTGTCATTTACAGGGTAGTGATGCTCAGAAATGGAGGTGTAAGTGTGAACGTGTGAGGGTGAGCATGTGTTTCCTCTTTGGTAGGCACAGTGTGCAAGGAGAATACAATAGAGTAGCATGCTTTCTGTCCTACAGGAACAGCCATGCAACGTGGCTGCAGTGACCTCAGAAGGAAGGCACCTTCATAGAACAAACTTCATCTGGGAAGACGCCCAAGTCCCTTGTCCTGGACACTAGGTTCCACCGAGGCTGGGGACACACAGAAGGACAAAGACTCCCCCTGCTCATCAGGGTTTTGAGGGATGCCTGCTGTTCCAAGACCAAAGATCTTGAAAGCATTCATTCGCCAGGCATGCCATTCCAGTCAGGCATCTGTGAGAGATCTACTCCAAGCAGAAAGGACAGACCAAGAGACAACAAATGACAGCCTTGTGTGACAAGTGGCACGACAGGGGACACTCAGGAGGACTGGGGGTGTGCAGCGTTGGCCAGACCTGGGGGTAGGGGGACAGGAAACACTCCAGGAGGGTGATCATGACAGGGGATGCTTGGGAGGACTGGGGGTGTGCAGGGTTGGCCAGACCGGGGGGCAAGGGGACCACGGGTGCTCCAGGAGGATGTCACAGATGTGTCCTTGGGCACACATGTCAGTGTGACTGGGCTTTGGCCAGACTGGAAATAACAGTGTGGGCATGGGGCAGTGTCCCTAAACTGTCTTCTGCAAGGCAAAAGTTTGGTCATGAGATTTCTTTCAGTATGATTTCATGTCACATGCAACCGTGAGTCCCTAAAGCTGATCATGTAGAGCATGAAGTACGTAGTTAGCCATGGCTTTCAAACCTGAGGTGCCAGGGCAGAGCATCCTTGATCTTTCTTTTGACTGCTTTCAGAGTAGGATGACTTTTCCCGACTTCCTCTCTGACCCTAGGACAGGGAACAAAGGCAACACAGATCTACACTTCGATGGTCAACAGAAATCTGCAAACCCAATTTCTCACAGGAGCTAAAGGTTCAGGACCAGGATGACAAAAGGGGAGGCCGATAGCAAGGAACCAAGGGAATACGTCATGTGCATGTGAGCTGGCCCACTTGTATAGCTGTCGGAAGCAAGCCATGCCTGACAGGAGAGAGTCCCACCTGCACCTGGTCTGTCTGTTTGCTGCCCTTGAGCAGAGCAGAGGATGGGCTGAGCTGCGTGTGGCTGTCGGGGGGAGATGGCCAGCTGGCCACAGATGCTATCTGCCAAGGCCCTAGAGGACCAGCTCCTGGTCCTCAGCTAAGATGAAACAATAGTTATGTGCAGTGACCTATTTCTGGGGACAGGTCATGTGCTCAGTGCTTTGGTGACTATATCCTCTCCCGTTGTATTTTTAAAAAACACCTTAGGCAGGTAAGATTGGCTTACAAAAAGCTGTCCCTAGTTAATGTATGTAACTTGACCCTGACCCTAACCCTCATATCTAGTTAAGAGATACTAGATGTAGAATACTGCTCATAAATTAGAGGATGGTTTTTAGGAGCCAAGGACTTCAGGGACCAACCTTCTTCAGTCGTCTTATTCTCCCTTGAATCCTGTAAATCAAAACCCATTCGGCCACGTGCTATCTGGAGAGTGGCCACACGGGGGCAGCGGTGAGTCAACAGTGCCCCAAACCCCACTGCAAAGTCCATTCTTCCTTCACCCCGTCAAACCTTGTTCATTCAATGTCTGCAGATCCTGGCAGAGATGAGGAAAAGTGTGACTTTGTTGAATTTTTTAAAAACGAAACTAATTCTTTCAACCTGTTAAGAATAGAAGACATTTTCTAAAAGCTCAGCCTTAGAGAGCACGTGAAGGCACAGGGGCCTGGGAAAGGGCTATGACCATGGAATCTGCTCAGGTCTGCTTAGGAAACAAGGATGGCTTCTATTCCCCTTCTTTTCAGGAAGAATTTGTCTGAACTACCAGCACTGAATCCACACCAATAAAACAGTGCAAAATGGTGCCGCTCAGAGGAAAACAAAGGAGGATCAACAGCCTCCAGAAACAGAGAAAGAGCCACACCCAGGAACCAAGAAGACAGATCACCAAGGCTCTGCTCAGGCCAGTCTGCATTTCTGTAGATCCTCTGGAGCTAGATGCCCCCAGGGCCCCCGGGAGTCGTGGGACAGGCAGAGCACACACCCTGATGCTGCCCTCTTCAAACTTGTGACAAGCCTCCTGAGGTTTGACAAGCCTCCACGAAACACCCCATACCCCATGACACCAGCCTGCTTCTTGGAACTTCCACGCAGGAACAGCCATGCAATGTGGTTACCTAGTGATCTCAGAAGGAAGCCACCTTCATAGAGCAAACTTCATCTGGGAGGACTCCCAGTCCCTTGTCCTGGACACTAGATTCCACTGAGGATGGGGGCACACAGAAAGACAGAGACTCCCCCTGCCCATCAGGGTTTTGAGGAACGCCTGCTGTTCCAGGACCAAAGATCCCAAAACCATTCATCTGCCTGCCATCCAGCCAGGCATCTGTGAGAGAGATCTACTCCAAGCAGAAAGGACAGATCGAGAAACAACAAATGATAGTCTTGTGTGACAAGTGCCACCACAGGGGACACTCAGGACTGGGGTGTGCTAGGGGGACCAGAAATCCTCCAGGATCACCTCCACTGCTGACCAAGGCTTTCTTGTACTCAGTCCTCTGTGGAGCCCACCTCAGCCCCGGCAGATGGGCCTACCATGCCCCTAGGCCCTAACCCTAAGCCTGGGTTTGGTTCTCAGGCTTCCGTCCCCAGAGGCCTGGTCCCCAACCCATCCTGATAGTGGACCCCTGTGCCACACCCCCAGGAATTCACCTGACACCCAGGAGGAAACCGTGCCCTTTGGAGCTGCAGAGAACCCTCAGAGCGGGAGAATCCTGCATGTACCCCAGAGGTGACCCCCATACTTGGCGGCCCCCTGGGCTACAAACCCGGATTTGACACCTCGTTTGAACCATGCCCTCCAACCAGCTCCCCAGCGATCCCGCCTCAGTGCCGGCGGATAGGGCCTGCCATGCACCAAGGCCCGAACCCTAACTCTAGTTTGGGTTGTGTCAGTTTTCCATCCCCAGAAGCCTGGTCCCCGATCCCTCCAGATTGGGAACCCCTAGCCACACTCCAGGACTCTGCCTGCCACCCAGAAGGAGACTGTGCCATTGGGACCTGTGCAAAACCCTCAGACTGGAGAAACCTGCATGCCATCCTCATGCCATCCTCAGGCCACCGCCACCTTCTGTGCCACCCTTGGCTACAAACCCAGAGCCCCAGGCTCAGCCTATCCCCTCCCTTAATTTTGACCCCAGGGAGCTCGCATCCCTGGTGGCCAACAGGGAAGCCCCCTGGACCTGGACCACACTCATACATGTCCCAACACCAGGTGGGCGCGCATCCAGTATTGCCTCACAACAACAGCCAATTCGTACTAGTTTTCTGCCCAAACGAATGCCGATTTGGGCAGAAAGCTTGTGAGAATTGTTGTGTACCCCGGTGAACTAGCTTTTGGCGGTGAGGGCGTTTGGGGGGGCCGCATTGGCCAGTCAGTCACGGGGGTCCCGCATAGTCGTGGGCCGAAGCTTGCAAGAAAGCCCTCTAAACGCCAGTGCGATTGCAGCGGGATCGGCCTCTGAACGCAGGCCAGGCCTGTCGTCCACTCTGCCCTCTGCGGAGCCTGCCTTATAGCTGGCAGATGGGGCCTGCCGTGACCATAGGCCTTAACCCTAACCCTGAGTTGGGTTCGCAGGCTTTCGTTCAAGAGGCCTGGCCCTCAAGCCCTCCAGACTGGGGACACCTGAGGCATACCGCAGGACTCAGCCTGCCACCCAGGAGGAAAGTGTACCCCTGGGAGCTGCGGGAAACACTCAGAGCAGGAGAAACCTGCACACCCACCTCAGGCAACCCTCACCTTTGGGGCCCCTTTCTGCCAAAAGAAGCCTGTGCCTGAGGCTCAGGCTCATACCCTAACTCAACTCTGCCCCCGGGGAGCCCGCCTCTGCGGGGGACCTCCAGAAGCCAGGTGGGCCAGCTCCCGGCCTCCCATGGCCACAACACGCGCCTACCGACGAACACTCTCATCCAGGGCCAGAGTGTGGCCCGAAATGCTGCCCAACGCCAGCCAATTCTCACGAGCTTTCTGCCCAAATCCATGTCAATTTGGGCAGAAAGCTCATGAGAATTGGCCTGAATGCCCCAGTGAACTCGCTTCCAGCGGCAGGGGCTTATGGAGGAACCTTCTGGTGAAGGCCCAGGGTCTCACGTGGTGTCGCCCGAAGGCTACAGGAAAGCGCTCTGAAGGGCGGGTGCATGCACAGCCCCTTCCCCTACAAACGCAGGCCAAACAGGCCCTCTACCCTGCCCCCCTGGGAGCCCTCAGAACTGGCAGGTGGGGCCTGCCACAACCCTAGGCCTGAACCCTAAACCTGGGTTGGGCCTCAGTCTTCCGTCCCCAGTAAGTCTGGCCCTCAAGCCCGCCAGACTGGGGACCCCTGAGCCATACCGCAGGACTCCACCTGCCACCCAGGAGGAAAGCGTGCCATTGGGAGCTGCGGGAAACAGAGCGGGAGAAACCTGCACGCCCACCTCAGGCCACTGTCACTTTCAGCGCCCCATTCTGCCAAAAAAAGCCAGAGCCTGAGCCTCAGGCTCACACCCTAACTCAACTCTGCCCCCGGGGGCTAACCTCTGCGGGGGGTGGGGGGGGGCGCCTCCGGGAACTCCCATGGCTGCAGCACTCACCCACCCACAAACACTCTCATCCCGGGCCCGGAGCGCGGCCCGAAATGCCACCCAACACCAGTCAATTCTCATGAGCTTTCTGCCCAAATCGATGTCAATTTGGGCAGAATGCTCATGAGATTTGGCTGGAAACCCCTGGCAGAACTCGCTTCCGGTTGCCCGGGCCTTCAGGGAAGCTGCCTGGGCTTGGCCTGAGGTCCCAAGTGGTTGTGGCCGGAACCCTGCGAGAAAGCGCTCTAAAAGCCAGGTGTGCGGGTGGTCAAACCCTCCCTCTATTCAGCCCCGTGGGGTTTCGTTTTCAGCACTGGCAGATGGGGCCTGCCATGACAAAATCCCCGACATTGGATTTTCAGGCTTCTGTCCCCAGGGGCCTCCCCTAAGCCCTCCAGATTCGAGACCCCAGAGCCACACCCCAGGAGTCCGCTTGCCACCCAGATGGAAACTGTGCCATTTGGAGCTGTGCAGAACCCTTCAGAGCCAGAGAAACCCGCATGCCCCATGAGGACAACCCACCTTCTACAGCAGCCTGGCTACAAACCCACAGCCTGACACTCCGCCTGACCCCACCCTCAACTCAGCACCCCAGGGAACCCGCTTCAGCACTGGCAGATGGGGCCTGCATGCCCTTAGCTCAGCTCACCTCAGGGACCACTGTCAGCTCCAGGCAGACCTGGAAATCCCATCGGCTGTAACGCTCTCGGATCCCCCCACCTTCTTCCAAAATTACACTGGCCCAGGTCTTTCATGAGAAATGGAAAAGGCTACCTCATGAATGCTTAACACCTCCTTTCCTCTTCTGTCCTATTTCTCTCCACTTACCTTTGTACCTGGGCAAACTATAAGTAAAATATGAATGGAACATGGACATGCTCTGAGATCTGAATCTTTCATGGCAGCATTCTGAGGGCTCTTTATATAATAAGAAACTAGTGTATCCTACCACAGTGTGTTTGGAAATGACCGTCTACAGAATAGGAGAGTGAAAATCACTCCATTTTTACGTCACTCTTCATAAAGCAGAACGGGTCTTCTTTTCTTTATTGACTTCAATTCCAATTCGTTTCCGTGCAGTGGTCATGCCTTTGCTTCAGGGATAGGATTTCGCGATTCCTCCCCTGCACAGAACACCCAGAGCTCATCACAGCAAGTGCCCTCCCTAATAGCCATCACCCATTGAACCCTTCCCGCCCCACCCCTGCCCTCAAGCAACCCTCGGTTTGTGCTCTAAGGTGGAGTCTGTTTCCTCATTGGCCTATCTCTCTCCCCTCACTATGTTCATCTGTTTTCTTTCTGAAAATTCCACAGAAGTCAAGTCATAGGATATTGCTCTTATTCTACTGATTTTGCTCAGCTTAATGCAATATAGAGCCATCCACATCCTTGCAGATGGTAAGATTTCATTCTTTTTGAAGCTGGGTCCTATTCCATTGTGTATAGATATATAGATATAGATATAGATATAGATATAGATATAGATATAGATATAGATATAGTATAGATATAGATATAGATATAGATATAGATATAGTATAGATATAGATATAGATATAGATCACCCACATCTTCTTTCTCCATTCTTCAGTGAATGGACGTGGGGACTCCCTCCATAGTTTCGCTATGGTTGATAATGCTGCTATAAACATCACGGTGCTTGTGCCCCATTGAACATGCATTTTTGTGTTCTTTGGGTAAATACTTAGGAGTGCATTTGCTGGATCCTAGGGTTGTTCAGTTTTTAGCTTTTGGAGGAACTACCATACTCTTTTCCAGAATGGCTGCAACAGCCCGCATGCCCACCAACAGTGCAGGAGGGTACTGCTCCAAGCAGAACATTACCTGCCAGCAATTTCCTAAGGAGGAAATGGAAAACCTGTGAGATAACCTGACTTACCCGGTGTCAGGCATAAAATTCACCCCAGGGTAGCTGACACGAAACCCCTTGAAGCCACCAGCATGCCTCTATCCCGGAGAATTCCCAAACACTCTCCTTCTGACTTCACCACCCATAAAACTGGGTGTCCCCGGCCCGAATTCCTGGATGTTTGCAACACACCTAAGCAGAAAGCGCTCTCAACAGCGGGCGTGAACGTGCCCTGAATCAATGCACAACGCTGGCCAATTCTCAAATCGATATCAGTTTGGGCTGAAAGCTTGTGAGAATTGGCCAGAAACCCCCAGCAAACTCCCTTAGAGCTGCGCGGCCCTTCAAGGGAGCCGCCTGAGCATGGTCCAAGGTCCTGAATGGTCGCGGACCGAACCCTGCGAGAAAGCGCTCTTAAAGCCAGGCATACTCATGGCCAAAAACTCCCTCTACTCAGTGATGAGCCTGACATGCCCCTAGGCCCTAACCCAAACCCTAGGTTGGATTTTCAGGCTTCTGTTCCCAGGGGCCTTTCCCCCCAAGCCCTCCAGATTGCGGACCCCAGAACCACACCCCAGGAATTTGCCTTCCACCCACATGGAAACTGCCATTTGGAGCTGCTCAGAACCCTCAGACCGAGAGAAACCTGCATGCCGCCCTGAGGCCACCCCTAAATTCAGCAGCCGCCCCTGTCCACCAGCCTGCAGCCTGATGCAGACCGGCACCCTTGTCCTCAACTCACACCCGGGGATCCTGCCTCAGCACCAGCAGATCGGGCCGCCATGCCCCTAGGCCCTTTCGCTAACTCTAGGTTGGGTTTTCAGGCTTCCATCCCAAGAGGATTGGCCCCAAAGCACTCCACAATTGGGGACCCCTGAGCTACACCCCAGGAGTCCACCTGCCACCCAAGTGGAAACCATACCGTTGGGAGCTGCGGGAAACACTCAGAGCAGGAGAATCCCGCACACCCACCTCAGGCCACCCTCACCTTTGGCGCCCCCTTCTGCCAAAAGAAGCCAGAGACTGAGGCTCAGTCTCACACCCTAACTCAAATTTGTCCCGGGGGGGAAAGCTCGCCTCTGCAGGGGGATTCTGGGAGCCAGATGGGCCCGGCTCAAGTTCTCGCAAGGCCACAGCACACACCTAGTAAGAAAGTGCTCTCAGCATGGGGCCGACACGGGCCGAATCTCCACCCAACGCCAGCTAATTCTCATGAGCTTTCTACCCAAATTGATGTCAATTTGGGCAGAAAGCTCATGAGAACTGGCCAGAAAGCCCCTGCGAACTCGATACCCGTGGCAGGGGCCTATGGGGGAGATGCCTGGGCCCGGCCTGGGGTCCCAAGTGGTGTCACCCAAACCCTACGGGAAAGCCCTCTAAAGGGTGGGTGCACATGTGGTACCAGTCATCTTCAGATGCCGGCAAAACCCCCCCTCCACTCAGCCACCCTGGGATCCAGCCTCAGCACCACCAGATGGGGCCTGCCATGCCCCAGGCCCAAGACCTAACACTGGGTTGGATTCTCAGGCTTTTATCCCCAGAGGCCTGGCCCTCAAGCCCTCCAGAATGGGGACCCCTGAGGCATACCGCAGCACTCCACCTGCCACCCAGGAGGAAAGCGTGCCATTGGGAGCTGTGCAAAACACTCAGAGCTGGAGAAACCTGCACGTCCACCTCAGGCAAACTTCACCTCCAGTGCCACCTTCTGCCTAAAAAAGCCCAAGCCTGAGCCTCAGGCTCACACCCTAACTCAACTCTGCCCCCGGGGAGCCAGGAAAGTGCTCTAACGGGTGGATGCACATGCGGTCCTGGTCACCTCTGAATGTCAGGAGGCACCTTAAGGCCACCCCCATATTCAACTGCCCTCGTGGACACAAACTGAGCCTGAGCCACAGACTGACAACCACCCTAACTTCAGATCCCAGGGAGCTCACCTCAGCGTCTGCAGATCAGGCCTGCCATGCCCTAGGCCCTACCCTAACCCTAGCTTGGGTTTTGAGACTTTGGTCCCCAGAGTCCTGGCCTGCAAGCCCTCCTACTAGGGACTCTGGAGCCACACCACAGGATTCTGCCTGCCTTCCAGAAGGAAACCATGCCCTATGGAGTTGCACGAAACCCCCAGATTAGGAAAAACCTGCCTGGACCCCGAGGCCACCCCCTCTGTTGGAGGCCCAACTGGGCACTAATGCACATTCTGACACTCAGCCTGAGCCCCACCCTCCACTCAGCCACCAAGGTAACTCCTCTCACAGCCAGCAGATAGGGCCTGCCATGTCCCTGGGCCCTAATCCTAACCCTAGCTTGGGTATTCAGGCACCTGTCTCCAGAAGCCTGGTTTCGAATCCCTCCATATGGGGGACCCCTGAGCCACAATACAGAACTCCTCCTAACCCCAAGAAGGAAACCATGCTATTTGGAGCTGTGTGAAAACCTCAGAGTAGGAAAAACCTGAATTGCCCCTGAGGCCACCCCCACATTTGGAGACATCATGGACACAAACCTGCATTGTGACCCTTAGCCTGAGCCCCATTTTCAACTCAGCCCCCTGGGTAGCTCATCCCATAGCCAGCAGATCAGTCCTGCCATGGCCCTAGGCCCTAATCCTAACCCTAGCTTGGGTTTTCAGGCATCCATACGCAGAGGCCTGGTCTCAAATCCCTCCATATGGGGGACCCCTGAGTCACAAAACAGGACTCCCCCTGTGCCCAGAATGAAATCTTGCTATTCGGAGCTGCGCAAACACCCAGAGGGGGAAAAACCTTCATGGCCCCCTTAGGTCTCCTGCACATTCAGTGGCCCTCATGGACACAAACTCCAGCCTGAATGATCGCCTGACACCCGCCCTAACTTCAGATACCAGGGATCTCGCCTCAGCATCTGCAGATCAGACCTGCCATGCCCTAGGCCCTATCCCTAACCCTAACTTGGGTTTTCAGACAATGGTCCCCAGAGTCCTGGTCCACAAGCCCTCTAGATTGGAGACTCCATAGCTAAAACCACAGGACTCTGCCTGCCCTCCAGAAGGAAACCGTGCCCTATGGAGCTACACAAAGCCCCCAGATTAGGAGAATTTTGGACGGCTCCCAAGGCCACCCCCACTTTTGGAGGCCCGCCATGGACACTAATGCACATTCTGACACTCAGCTTGAGCCCTCCCTCATCTGAGCCCCCGAGGTAGCTTGCATCACAGCCAGCAGATCCGGCTTGCCGTGCTCCTAAACCCTAATCCTAACCCTAACTTGGGATTTCAGGCATCCATAACCGGAGGCCTGGTCTCAAATCCCTCCATATGGGGGACCCCTGAGCCACAAAACGGGACTCCTCCTGTCCCCCAAAATGAAACCTTGCTATCAGGAGCTGCGCAAATTTGGAGTCAGGATTTGGATTTGGAGTCAAGAGAACTGGATTATAGCACAAACCCCATTATTCAGTATCTGTGAGATTTCTGGAAAGCCTCTGAACCTTTTTTGACTTCAGCTTCATCATCCGTAAAATGAAACTACCAATACTTGCCTGGCTAACCAGTGAGTTGATATGAGGATCAAATGCAATGAATTAGGAATTTTAAAAGATATACTATAGACACATTCATAATTTGTATTTCCTTATCTTTTGGTAAGCTTTGTGTGGATAACTGACGTACATATAGCCAAGATGGGCAATTACTCTATCTTCTAAGTCCATCTAAACTCAAGAACCACTTAGTACAATTCCTGTGCAATCAAGCACTTAATCGGTGTTTCCTGATGAAACTATCAAAAGTAATGGAACATTACTTACCCAGAACTAATCCCCAAGGCACTTTCGTTAACCAGAAGAGCGTTCACCAGAACAGAGCAGCCTTAGGTTGAGGTATGGTCGATTCAACTAGTTTAAAGGGGCTGTAGTTATGAGCACAGGAACGTAGAGCCAGATGACCCGGGTTCAAATTTCAGCTCTCACATTCAGGAGCTAAATGATCTTAGACAAGTTACTTTAATTTCTTAGTGCCTTAATTTTCCCATCTGTGAAATGGGGTACTAGTACCAACTCCTTAGGGTTATTATGAGGATTAACAATGTTTCTCAAGTACTTTATGACAGGTACCTGAAACAGAGTAAATATTATTTAAGGGTTTTAAAGATAAATTGAACAAGTGTGTGATTTCCTGGCATATATATGGGCATTTGGTTCCCCATATACAAAGTAATATCAAATTCTTCTCTTTTGGATGCTAGTCTAACTTTTTAAACTTCAGATTAAGGCTCAAGACAAAAATCGAATCTACATATATACACACAGACAAAAAATGGTGGTTTTTTTTAAGTTATGTTTTTGGTGTATAAGTGATCAGTGAACCATAGGTCATAAGAACCCTGTAAGGAAACCCAAAAGAATCCACTCCAAAACTGCTAGAACTTGTACAGGAATTCAGTAAAGTCTCAGGATATAAAATCAATACACAGAAATCATTTGCATTTCTCTACACCAACAACAAGACAGAAGAAAGAGAAATTAAGGAGTCAGTCCCATTTACAATTGCACCCAAAACTATAAGATACCTAGGAATAAACCTAACCAAAGAGGCAAAGAATCTATACTCAGAAAACTATAAAGTACTCATGAAAGAAATGGAGGAAGACACAAAGAAATGGACAAATGTTCCATGCTCCTGGATTGGAAGAATAAATATTGTGAAAATGTCTATGCTACCTAAAGCAATCTACACATTTGATGCAATTCCTATCAAAATCCCATCCATTTTTTTCAAAGAAATGGAACAAATAATCCTAAAATTTATATGGAACCAGAAAAGACCTCGAATAGCCAAAGGAATATTGAAAAAGAAAGCCAAAGTTGGTGGCATCACAATTCCGGACTTCAAGCTCTATTACAAAGCTGTCATCATCAAGACAGCATGGTACTGGCACAAAAACAGACACATAGATCAATGGAACAGAATAGAGAACCCAGAAATAGACCCTCAACTCTATGGTCAACTAATCTTTGACAAAGCAGGAAAGAATGTCCAATGGAAAAAAGACAGCCTCTTCAATAAATGGTGTTGGGAAAATTAGACAGCCACATGCAGAAAAATGAAATTGGACCATTTCCTTACACCACACATGAAAATAGACTCAAAATGGATGAAGGACCTCAATGTGAGAAAAGAATCCATCAAAATCCTTGAGGAGAACACAGGCAGCAACCTCTTCGACCTCAGCCACAGCAACATCTTCCTAGGAACATCGCCAAAGGCAAGGGAAGCAAGGGCAAAAATGAACTATTGGGATTTTATCAAGATCAAAAGCCTTTGCACAGCAAAGGAAACAGTTAACAAAACCAAAAGACAACTGACAGAATGGGAGAAGATATTTGCAAATGACATATCAGATAAAGGGCTAGTGTCCAAAATCTATAAAGAACTTAGCAAACTCAACACCCAAAGGACAAATAACCCAATCAAGAAATGGGCAGAAGACATGAACAGACATTTCTGCAAAGAAGACATCCAGATGGCCAACAGACACATGAAAAAGTGCTCCATATCACTCGGCATCAGGGAAATACAAATCAAAACCACAATGAGATATCACCTCACACCAGTCAGAATGGCTAAAATTAACAAGTCAGGGAATGACAGATGCTGGCGAGGATGCGGAGAAAGGGGAATCCTCCTACACTGTTGGTGGGAATGCAAGCTGGTGCAACCACTCTGGAAAACAGCATGGAGGTTCCTCAAAATGTTGAAAATAGAACTACCCTATGACCCAGCAATTGCACTACTGGGTATTTACCCTAAAGATACAAACGTAGTGATCCGAAGGGGCACGTGCACCTGAATGTTTATAGTAGCAGTATTTACAATAGCCAAACTATGGAAAGAACCTAGATGTCCATCCACAGATGAATGGATAAAGAAGATGTGGTATATATACACAATGGAATACTTTGCAGCCATCAAAAGAAATGAAATCTTGCCATTTGTGACGATGTGGATGGAACTAGAGGGTATCATGCTTAGCAAAATAAGTCATTCGGAGAAAGACAACTATCATATGATCTCCCTGATATGAGGAAGTGGAGATGCAACATGAGGGGAGTTAAGGGGGTAGGAGAAGAATAAATGAAACAAGATGGGATTGGGAGGGAGACAAACTATAAGTGACTCTTAATTTCATAAAACAAACTGAGGGTTGCTGGGGGAAGGGGGGTTGGACATTGGGGAGGGTATGTGCTATGGTGAGTGCTGTGAAGTGTGTAAACCTGGTGTAAACCTGGTGATTCACAGACCTGTACCCCTGGGGATAAAAATATATTATATATTATATATTTATAAAAAAATAAAAAATTAAAAAAAGAACCCTGTAAGGATTTCAAACTAGAAATGTTCTTCAATCTAAGGATCCCTAGTGTTCCCATCTCCCAACTTAAAACTAAAGACAGACAATATGCATATTAAGAAACTTGAAACCTGTAGTAGGTAAATAGAACCTGAATATTTAAAGGTGTCTGATTTTGGAATCTCTCGGTGTTTCTATTCAGTATCAACGGATACCGACTATTTAAGTAACTATTAACAATTAGCAATCAACTGACATGGAGGAGAGATGTCATTATAATGAAGCCTAAGGGACTATACCATGTTTTGGATAAAAAATAAAAAACTTTTTCCTATACTAAATAATGCTTCAGTGCTCTATTCTGCCTGAGGCTTCCTGCCTCACATCCACTTTCTCTAAGAAAAATCAATGATTGGGCTAGGATAAGTAAAGACAGCTTACCTAACCTATTTTCCAATTTCCTTCTCTGCCAGAAAACCCATCTTGAATGAGTGAGCTTTTGGTGACAATGGCACGGGACTTAACAAGCATCAAGATGAAGCATATGAGGAAGAGAAGTTGACACAGAACTCAGTGGTTAGCAGCTCACAGTTGCATTATTTTTTTATTCAATTTAATGCATTTCACAAATGTTTACTGAGAAATCACTATCCATAAACAGAATCAAAATAAGATTTTTCAGTCTTCAAGAATTGAGTCACAGGAAAGACAATCATAAAACATATTAAGATATATTCATGACATAAAAGAGGATTTAAAAAAAGCAACATCAAAGAAATGATTAAACAGACCTGGTTGAAGAAATCTGGAAATGCTTCCCAAGGGACATAGCATTTATAAATGCTCAAGGAGTGAATGAAACTATTTCTTTTTTCCTTTTATTAGAGTTAGTTTTTTTTTTTTTTTAATGTTTTTCTGATTACGGAAATACTACATGGTCACTGTGGAGGATTTTTTTTTTTTGGCCTATTTATTTACTTATTTTTAAAAAATTTAAATTCAGTTAATTAACATATAAGGTATTATTAGTTTCAGAGGTACAGTTCAGTGATTCACCAGTCTTCTATAATACCCTGTGCTCATAACATCACATCATGGAGGATTTTTTTTAAATCCAAAAATGTACAAGGAAGAAAAAAAATCATCTGCAATCTCACCACCTAGAGCTAACAACTTTCTAGTACATATGAAGTGGGTTTGAATCTCAGCTCTGCTACTTTCAGTTTCCTTATCTATAAAATACAGATAATGATAGTACCTCATAGATAATGATAGTACCTCATAGAATTGTTGTGAGGATTAATTTAGGAACACTTAAAGCTGTTTGTGGCACATAATAAATGCTCCAAAATGTTGGTAATTAATATGTAAAAACGCTATATGCAAGTATACATGCTTTAAATTAAAATGTCTTATTTATAAACTTTTTAAAAAAGACTTTATTTGATATGGAGATAGTGAGAGAGCACAAACAGGGAGAGCAGGCAGACAGAGGGAGGGCAAAGAAGCAGGCTCCCCGCTGAGCAGGGATTCCTACTCCATTCCAGGACTCTGGAATCAGGATCTGAGAGGAAGGCAGATGCTTAACCAACTGAGCCACACAGGCATCCCTAAGAACACTTTAATAGCTGGCATTTTATATTAGTCTGAGATGAGAAAGCCAGACTGTAAAGTGGTCAAATTTCTTTTATTTTTTTATAAGATTTTATTTATTTATTTGACAGACAGAGATCACAAGTAGGCAGAGAGGCAGACAGAGGGAGAGGAAGCAGGCTCCCCGCTGAGCAGAGAGCCCGATGCGGGGCTGGATCCCAGGACCCTGGGATCATGACCTGAGCCGAAGGCAGAGACCCTAACCCACTGAGCCACCCAGGCGCCCATAAAGTGGTCAAATTTAATAACCCTTTCTGGTCCTCTTTGGTTGGATTCCACCAAGTGCTTCTTTATTTCAAAATAATGTAAGTTTTCAAAATTGAAAGATATTTATAATCCTAGGTGTTTCAACTACCATAAAGGGCCAATGTCATTAGATAAATTATAGATAAGCTGTAGATAATAGGTAAATGGGGCATACATAGTCTGAATATATTAAAGATTTTGGAGTCACTCAGACTAGGATTAATATTGGGTTTTCACAGTCCATAGCTGACAGACACAGGTAATGTAAGAATCAATCTATGCAATTATTTACTTACTGAGTTGTTTTTTTTTTTAAGATTTTATTTATTTATTTGACAGAGAGAGATCACAAGTAGACAGAGAGGCAGGCAGAGAGAGAGAGAGAGGGAAGCAGGCTCCCTGCCGAGCAGAGAGCCCGATGCGGGACTCAATCCCAGGACCCTGAGATCATGACCGGAGCCGAAGGCAGCGGCTTAACCCACTGAGCCACCCAGGCGCCCCGAGTTTTTTTTTTTTTTAAGCATTTATTTATTTGACAGAGAGAGATCACAAGTAGGCAGAAAGGCAGGCAGAGAGAGAGAGGGAAGCAGGCTCCCTGCTGAGCAGAAAGCCCGATGCGGGGCTCGATCCTAGAACCCTGAGATCATGACCTGAGCCGAAGGCAGAGGCTTAAACCACTGAGCCACCCAGGTTCCCCTACTTACTGAGCTTTAACTACAGGCTGGCACTGTCCTATATGCTAGACTCTGGAGATACACTGAAATAGGACAGGAATACTTGCCTGACATTTTAAAACTACAAACGTGATGCAAAAGTGATGGAAAATATTGTATATATGAAATACATGTTGTAGTGTCTTGCACACGGTGGGTCACTAAACAAATGTAGCTGCTTAATTGTTACATTAATTGTATTCTACTTCTTTTCCGAATTTCCCTTCCCAAGTTTTGTTTCTTTCTCACTGTAGTCTGAGGGACTGCAACCTAGTCTGTATCCAGTAGTAAATAATCAACAATGAAACCTAAATATTGAGCACTTATTGTGTGCAAACATATATTATTCCCAGTCGTCACAAGAACCCTTTAAGGTCAGTACTACTGTTGTCCCCATTTTACAAATGAGTAAACGGAGGTACAGATAAGATTATATAAAGTGCCTGAAACTGAGATCAAGTGTGGGAGGGGAAAGGGATTGGGTTAGGGTGGGGATTCAAATGCGGACACCTTGAGCCAATACTGCCTCTGAATAAACGAAGCAGCAGTACCAGAAAAGTTAACTAACTTACGAGTAGAACTCCCTAAGAATGCTCTCCTTTTCGTGAACGGTAACATATTAGTATGTTTAAAGAGAAGCTTAGGAATTTTCTGCGCTCCTGAGAGGATCCTCACACTCCCGGCCCCTAAACACGTGGTATCATAGAAAAGCAATTAAACGCCTAAATCACACGTGGTTTGGACTACGTCATCTGGATCTCAAGAGCTCGGTACTCTAACCTACCAACTAGCTAATGAAGCCCTTATGTAACATTCTAAGCACACCTGACCTGCGGCGAGGACCCACGCGAGATTCAGCAGGGTGGGAGGGACTCGTGCTGGACGCCCCATCCCGGCATGCACCACAGGCCTCGGCGAGCGCCCGGAAGCGCCGCCTGCCCATTGCATGCCGGGAGTTGTAGGCTCCCAGTCGGGGCCCGCGGGCTGTCGTCCGCACTCTCCATGAGGCTGCTAGCGCTGGCCCGCGCGGCGCCGACGCGGGGAGCGCGCTTCGCGCTGACTCAGCGGCGACGGAGGCGGCGGCGGCGGCGTTAGCCGGCCCCTAGCGCTCTTTCCCTTCCTGGGGCGCCGACCCCGCCCGCCTGCTTGCTTGCTTGCCGGCCGGGCGCCCCTCAAGAGAAGGCGCCAGGGAACGCGGAGCGGCGCGCGGCCCCAGCCAGCTGGGTCTCCGGCGTTAGCGCTGCGGCCGTGGCGGAGGACGACGGCGACAAGGACGAGGGCCGCTCTCCCCGCTCCCTGCGCGCGGCGCCGCTCCGCTCCACTGACCAGCCCTCGGGAGTGCAGGCGGGGAGGCGGGATGGAGTGATAGGGAAGGTGACTGGGAGCTCGGGGGCGGGGGGACTCGGACCCGGCTTGGTCCGCGCGAGGCTGCGGGGAAGTTGGCCGGGCAGACTGGCCCGGGGAGCCCCCCGCTGGAGAGGGGTGCGGGCCGGGGGCCCTCCATGGCGCGCCCCGAGGCTGGGCGGACTGGGTGGGGGTGGGTACGAGCTGCGGCCGTCGCAGCGGAGCGCGTCCCGAGTGCGTGGCCGCCCGTTGCCGGGTGTTTCATCACCCGAATTGCCACGAGGCTTCCTTTAGGGGAGGGACGGAGAGGGGGTGAGGAAGGGGCAAGGGCGGCCGAGGAGGGTCGGCATCGTCTCTGGCCGCTAATGTAGTGAAAGTGGCCAGCGTCATTTGTAATAGCAGCGTGTTCCTCCAGTTTCAACTGCAGAGACTTCAAACTTGCTTTGCGTAGCCGCCGCCGCCCCCCCCCCCCCCCCCCCCCCCCCGCCCCAGGACAAAAAGGAGAAAAGTGTTATTTCTGTGTAGTAATTTGCCAGCACAGACACGCCATTTCTTCTCTTCCCTTCCTCACAGTTCTGTAGGGTAGGCAAGCGTGATGTTTCCTTGTAACCAGAAGAAACAGAGTACTTTTTGAAAGTGCTAATTAGTTGTTACTGGGGGAAGTTACGTTTTATTAAAGCGACTTGTCAGCGTGGTGTTAAAAGACTGGAAAGATTCAGTCCTTGTCTTTGAACAATCTTTAGTAGGGGTGGAGGAGTTTCCCCAGATTGTTTGATTTTTTTATTTAATGGCTATCAAAGAAAAGTTAGGGCTTAATATTTTAAGTATGTTGCTTACCTTCTCCCAAAACATTTACTAGATGCATAATTGAAGTGTTTATCGCATTGTAACAAATGTTTAAGCCTGCACGTCTGTGCCACGTTAGAACATTATGTGTTCATGCACAACCTTTAAGTGAGGGAACTGTTACCTTTTCTGCACAGGTTGTAACTTTTCAGTTGTTTGCACAACATGTGGGTAATTCACCGTTTTATGGTTATGTTGCACTGCATATTGATTATTATGCAAATTCCTTCTCTGTGGGGGTTTCTTTCTGTACTGACAACTGTTAACGAGTTTATGTTTCCTTAGGTTATTTATTGGCCAGGTTTTTTAAGACCTTTTTCTCTTCAGTGCTGTTTCTCTTGATAGAATTAAAGTGACTCTACCAAGCTTAAGGAATTGTCCCTAAATTAAAGGAATCTTTTATAAGACTTTTTTTTTTAAGATTTATTTATTTGAGAGAGCACAAGTGGGGGGGGAGGGGAGCAGGAGAGGGAGAAGCAGGCTCCCTGCTGAGAAGGGAGTAGGAAGAGAGAGAGCCTAAGGCAGCCTGTTAAACGAGAGGCCACCCAGGAGCCCCATGGGACTTTTTTTTTTTTTTTTAAGATTTTATTTATTTATTTGACAGAGAGCTGCACAGGCAGGGGGAGCAGAAAGCAGAGGGAGAGGGAGAAGCAGACTCCTTGCTGAGCAGGGAGCCCTACTTAGCTTGATCCCAGCACCCTGGGATCATGACCTGAGCCAAAGGCAGATGCTTAACCAACTGAGCCACCCTTGTGCCCCTCCATAGGACTTTTTAACCTGGGATTTACAGAAATTCAAATTTTCTTTTTTTTGTGTATGCATTTTTTCCAGGGAATCATCAAATTTTCTAGTCATTTGTGGCAAGGATGGGGAGGAAAACCACTGCCTTTTTTTGCATTTTCCCATCTATTCAAATGCCCGTTTATTAGTATGAAATGATAAATCTGGACTGCTCCAGGTAGTTCCCATTCCCCATGTGACTAGCTCTGAATTATAAATAATCTGTTGAGGGCCCACTATATGCCAGACATCCTTTACATACCTATCTCACCTAGGTCTTTACAACTTTTGAGATAGATGGTCTTTCCCACTTCATCTCTATGATGACCCCTCTCTAGGGCTCTCTCTTTCACATTTCCTAGTTGTCCATGTGGCCCCAGTTTGAAAATGACTAGATTGGAGTACAAACCCAGGTATTTCCAAACCCAAAGCCGATGTTGTACTATGTCCTGGAGATATAATGAGGAATATTTAAGACAGCCTTTTCCCTTTAAGATTATAGAGAGAAAACTGGTAAGTAGGCAGTGGTGACAACATAGCAGCACCTAAGAGGGGCATTTAATCCATTTTGGAAGAATTGGACAATAGGGGTCAAAGAAGTGTTCTTGAAAGAGGACTTCTAAGCTGAATTTTGAAGGACAGGCAGGGGTTAACCAAGTAACAAGAAAAGCAGTGAGTGCAAAGATGAAAGGCAGAATACCACTGGCCTTGCAGGGTTGGGGTATAGAACAGTGAGGAGTCATTCAAAAGAGTTTGCATGTTAACCCTGAGGGCAGTGGATCCTGCCTTGCTGTAGTCTGAACATATGATAGTAATCACAAGAGAAAGCTGAGCTTTTCCCTCAAAGGGCTCTCGGCGCATACCCTGACTTGTTTCAGGCACGCCCAGGGGAAGACAGAAAAGCATATTGTAGTTGGAGTCCTCTAACCTGGATCAGATACTGGCCTCACTGTTAACAAAATGCTGTGCGCCCTCACCCCCTGCCTTCAGTCTGTTGGCTTCTTTAGGCTCTGATCTTCTCTTTGGTTTATGATCATTAAAACACACACACACACACACACACACACACACACACACACACACACTCACAAAGCCCTACAGCCTTTTGATGGGAGGAGTAGGCATACTCCCATAATGCCTACCTTGTAGGCATTGAGAGAATAAATATGATTTTCACATCATTTAGAATTTGTTCCTTGTTCCCTCAGTTATACGTTCTATCAAAAACTAAGTTGCCTTTTGGGGCTTAATCTTGTTCTTATTTGAGAATGATAGACCCTACACTATGAAAAAGCGCATTGCTTTCCCAAGACTAAAAAAATGGTTTTTGAAATAAATTTCTAAAATTATCCAGTTTGTTTAAAAGTTATTGTTTAAAAGTTAAATGACTGGTTTTTCACTCTTCTGCTCCTTCCTCTTTCATTTGACTTATCTTGAAGTACTTGATAGACTCTCAAGTAAGAATATTGAACTCCAAGGTTAACTATTTAGTCAACCACTGTAAGTTATTTTTTTTTCCTAAAGGTTTGTGATATTGGTAAATGGAAGTAGGCAAAATAGTATAAGAATCTAGATGTGTCGTATTTTAATATGGTTGCAGAGTTGCACTTTTAAGTACTGGGGATGATTATACCACATAAATCAGATGCTTCTATTTAAAGTAGAAAATAATTACTTTGTATACTTGATCCTGAAGAATAAGAAAATTTGAGAACATTAATTCCATATGTTAGATTTTTAGAAATTACACATTGTGGAGTATTTAGTAGGTGCATTCTTCTGAGACTTATGTTCCTTTAGTTGTAATTTCGGATAGTTTCAAAAGAAATTCTTTCAACATTTACACTTCTTTGCGTAATGTCATCCACTTGTTACGATATTCTGGATAAGCATCAGTTTTGTTTATCAAGTATTGTTTTCTTTCTTTTTTTGTGTGTGTGCAGATGTTTGTGGATTCTTCTGTGGGATCAGAGGGCACGCCTGTTGTAATCAGAAAACTCCAAGAATAGCAGCAGGGATGGATGAACAGGCTCTTTTAGGGCTAAATCCAAATGCTGATTCAGACTTCAGACAAAGGGTAAGTTAAGTCAGCTGAATCAGTTTTTAAAGGTTGTTACCCCAAATTTGCATTAGAGGGCTTGGATTTAAAAACAAAATACATTTGATGATAAAGGTTTCATTTGAGTAGAAATGAACAGAGACAAATTTGAGGTACTTGAATATATTCTGAATACAGAAACGGTAGCATTGTGATTGATGTTCTTTTTAGTTGGCTTAACAAAGGTATTAAAATCTGATGTGATTCAGGGCAGCTCTTTATGTCACATCAATCATTATTTCTAATTATTTAAAAGTTGTAGTGCAAAGGATTGCTCAAGGAACTCTCCATAATAGCAGACGTGCATATTTTATCTTTATATTTCCTGGCTTGGTCTGGACAAGTTGTTTAACCTTCGTGTTGGTGATATTTAGCGTCCTTGTTATTTATTCCAGGCAGACATGTAAATTAGTGGTTATATATGACATGTCTTAGGTTACATAAAATGATTAGATGACAAGGAATCCATTATGAGGTGCTGGGATATTTGAGCAAAAATAAACAATTAAACATGATGTAGGCTATACCTGTAATCAGGGCTATAGCTGAATGATAAAAGAAGAACTTAAAGAATAAGCCTATAATTAAGTTTTTTTTAAAGACATGGGTGTTTTGAAGTACAGGGTAAGAGGAAGGAGAAGCATTTTTTCTTTCTGCTTCTCATAGTGAAGGATATTTTTTATAAATGACCTAATGAGGGTAACAGTCTCACTAAATATTATTGCAGTTTTTGTAGTGCTTTTAAGGAGAATTTTTTTTTAAGATTTTATTTATTTTTGAGAGAGAGAGAGAAAATGTGAATGAGCAGGTGTGAGCAGGAGGTAGGTGTGGAGGGAGAAGCAGACTCGCCACTGAGTAGGGAGCCTGATGCAGGACTCAGTCCCAGGACCCTAGGATCATGACCTGAGCCAAAGGTAGATGCTTAACTGACTGGGCCATCCAGGTGCCCAAGGAGAATTTTTTGGAAGAACTTTCTTAATTTTATTTTTATTTTTTAAGGATTTTATTTACTTGTTTGTCAGAGAGAGACTGCAAGTGTGTCAGAGAGAGAGAGACTGCAAGTGTGGAGTGGGGCAGAGGGAGAAGCAGGCCCTGCACTGAGCGAAGAGCCTGATGACCCTGGGATCATGAACTGAGCCGAAGGCAGATGCTTAACCCTCTGACTCACCCAGGCATCCCCGGAGAACTTTTTTTAAGTAAAACAAAACAAAACAAAAAAAACCTCAAGTAATATCTAACATGGTTCTGTGCCTCTGCTGTTAAATAAGTAACCAGCCATCCACACAAAGGGAAATAACAGGGATTGAGATTTAAGTAATCTGGCTAGTAACAAGATACCTAACAAACTAGTTAAGACATCAAAAGACATTTAAAATCCATTTTTTTGCGGAGTGCCTGGGTGGCTCAGTTGATTAAGCAACTGCCTTCGGCTCAGGTCATGATCCTAGAATCCTGGGATCGAGTCTCATGTCAGGCTCCATGCTCAGTGGGGAGTCTGCTTCTCCCTCTGACCTCTCCCCTCCATGCTCTCTCTCTCATTCTCTCTCTCAAATAAATAAATAAAAATTTTTTTTTTTTTTTTAATTTGACAGAGATCACAAGTAGGCAGAGAGGCAGGCAGAGAGAGAGAGGGAAGCAGGCTTCCTGCTGAGCAGAGAGCCCAATGCGGGGCTCGATCCCAGGACCCTGGGATCATGACCTGAGCCAAAGGCAGAGGCTTTAACCCACTGAGCCACCCAGGTGCCCCTAAATAAAATATTTTTAAAAATAAAATCCATGTTATTGGATTGGGTGGCTCAGTTGGTTAAGGCTCTGCCTTCAGCCCAGGTCATGATCCCAGGGTGTTGGAATCAAGCTCCATATCAGGCTCCCTGCTCAGCGGGGAGTCTTTTTCACCTTCTCCTCCCTACTCCTGCTCGCTCACTCGCTCTCTCTCTCTCTCTCTCTCTCTCATTCTCTCACTATCTCTGTTCCTCTCTCAAATAAATAAAATCTTAAATAAATAAAAGCCATGTTTTCTGTATGTAGATAAATTTCTTTATTTAAGAGTTTAAGCTGCTTACCTTCAAAGCCTTAGTCACATAGTTGAAGTAGCATAGATCTTTACCTTGGTATTGTATGACTATAACTAAAAGCCTTTTACTATTTTGTTTAGTTATTAAATAGCCTTTTTTGTTATTTTTTATGATCCTTTTTGGAAATCATTTGTGTTTTTTTTGTTTGTTTTGTTTTGTTTTATAAGATTTTATTTATTTATTTAACAGACACCCAGCGAGAGAGGAAATACAAGCAGGGGGAGTGGGAGAGGGAGAAGCTGGCTTCCCACCAAGCAGGAAGCCCAGAATGGGGCTCGATCCCAGGATGCTGGGATCATGACCTCAGCCGAAGGCAGAGGCTTTAACCCACTGAGGCACCCAGGCACCCCGGAAATCATTTTTTTTTTTTAATTAAATACCACTATCCAACAGATTTCTTAAGTACACAATAATTTTCTTTTTCAGAAAAGTAAATCCAGTGCATTGTTAGTGGTCTTAATACACAATTATGCTTTTTATCAATAAAAATGAGTTCTGTCAGCTACAGGGTTTTTTGTTTTGTTTTGTTTTGTTTTTTTCTTTTTTTTTTCAGCTGCAGGTTGATGTTAAGCTTCCAAATTCAGGCTTAATTTGATATCCATTAAGCCAACCTGAGTAACAGATTTAATTAGGACAAAAAAAGAAGGAATCTTAAGGAAAGTGAATTCTGATAGTTCTGATGTTGGAAATCAAGAGTAGTGGAACATAATTCATTTTGATCATAACTGTCTGCCAACTCCAATTCTCCATTGTCTGGCTGTAGTTCTGTTTTTTTCAGGGACAGTAGCTAAAGTGACTCTTGCCACTTAGAGGCAGGAGAGCATTAGAGAAAAGGTATGAAATGAAGAAAAGATGATAAAAGCTTTGACTTGTTCATAATTGCCACAGAATTTCACTTAAAAATGCCAGTAAATGCGGCATCTGGGTAGCATTGTTGGTTGAGCATCTGACTCTTGGTCTCGGTCAGGTCATGATCTCAGGGTTGAGGGAATTGAGCCCCACACTGGGGCTCTGCTCTCAGCTGAGAGTCTGCTTGAGATTATCTTTCTTCTTTCCCTCTGCTCCTCCCCCTACACTTGCTTGCTCTTCCTCAAATAAATAAATCATCTAAAAAAAACCAAAAATGCTAGTAATGCATGCCCTCAGAATGCAAAGACTTTAATTAAAAATTGAAAACTTTCATATTATTTTCACTTTTTTTTTTTTTAAGATTTTATTTATTTATTTATTTGACAGAGATCACAAGTAGGCAGAGAGGCAGGCAGAGAGAGAGGAGGAAGCAGGCTCCCTGCTGAGCAGAGAGCCCCATGCGGGCCTCGATCCCAGGACCCTGAGATCATGACCTGAGCCGAAGGCAGAGGCCCAACCCACTGAGCCACCCAGGCGCCCTTATTTTCACTTTCTTAATGGAATCGCTGTCTTTGGCTTAAAACTTGCCATTATTTAAAGAAAATGGTATGTCAGTGATAATTCTAGCAGCTGAACCCCCCCCCTTCTTTTTTTGGTAAGTGAAATATTAGGTGGTAATGCAGCATACATGACTGGCTTCACCTTGTCCTTAAATGGGACAGTAAATGTTCCTAAAGGAAAACCTAGGTTTCAGGAATGTTAGTTGACAACTGAATTAGGTTCTTTGCAGCACCTGGGTTTTTCTATTCTTAATTTCCAAAGACAGACATTATTTATACTTAAGATAATAACTGGTGATGTTCATCTACTTACCTTCATTTACATGGATCTTATCAGTGAGAGCAGCCAGTGAGACCACATATGAAAACCGATTACCCCACTCATACAACTCTAACAGAGCCTTTTTTATTTCTTTTAAAATCTCTAACCTGGGCTGCCTGGGTGGCTCAGTCATTAAGCATCTGCCTTCGGCTCAGGTCTTGATCCCAGGGTCCTAGGATCAAGCCCTGCATTGGGCTCCCTGCTTGGCTGGAAGCCTGTTTCTCCCTCTCCCACTCCCCCTGCTTGTGTTCCCTCTGTCTCTGTCGAATAAATAAATAAAATCTTTAAAAAAATAAAATCTCTAACCTAAAGGAAAAAAATTTTTACATCTTGACTCTGTGTTTGTATAGACTTACATAACTATATATTTTTACTATATATAGTATATATACGCACACACAACTAAAACAATTTACACAAAATAAGTTACTTTTTTTTTCCATCCTTGGAATGCATTTAATTTTTTTAATAATTTTTTTAATTTTTTTATAAACATATAATGTATTATTAGCCCCAGGGGTACAGGTCTGTGAATCAAAATAAGTTATTTTATTATGTGCAATGCACTCTGATATTGTTTTTCATTTTTTTATTGTGGATCAAGACCTATAAAATTGATGTCCTCACTAGTGGGGCACAAACCACAGTTTTGAAGAATATTTACTAATTAAAATTAGGCTCCTCTAGGGGCGCCTCAGTGGCTCAGTCAGTTAATTGTCTAACCCTCAATTTCGGCTCAGGTCATGATCTCAAGGTTGTGAGATCGAGCCCCACAAAGGGCTCTGTGCTGGGAGTGGAGCCTGCTTGGGATTCCTTCCTCTGCCCTCTGCCCCTTCCTACCCACTCTCTCCCCCTCTCTTTAAAAAAAAAAAGAGGTTCCTCTATAATGCTTAATGTTCTTTCTACATGATTTCGAAATCTGATCAGTACATCAGTTGCTTTAAAATTATCTAGCACTGTTTTTGTGTGATTTTCTTGACTGAGATACTTTTCACAGCTTGTTAGGATTACTGTTTGTCCATTGTCATATGTGACATCTGCACCTGTCATTGATTCCAGTTGCAACATTCAAATGGAAAAGAGTAGCAGAAGTAATTCTCATTTTCCCAACAATCTGGTAAAGAGCCCATGGACTTGGTGCTGCATCCATTCTAGAGTATACTTACTCTTTTTTTTTTTAAGATTTTATTTGGTTATTTGATAGTGCAATTGGGGGAACGAGAAGAAGAGAAGCAAGCTGCCCCCACCCCCCGCCATGGAGCAGGGAGCATAATGTGGGGTCCAATCCCAAGACCCCAGGATCATGACCTGAGCAGAAGGCAGATGCTTAACCAACCAGGTGCCCCTAGAGTATATCTACTCATAACAAAGCCCTGAATTCATGAAATGAGATACATTTCCTAAACATTTCAATTATTCATACTTTTCCAAAATTCGTATCATACAGTTGGACTCTAATTTTGGTTATCTAGCCCACATGATACAGTTGGACTCTTAATTTTGGTTTGGGTTTTTTTATTTTGTTTTTTGTGTGTGTGCTTTTTTTTTTTTCCAAGATTTTTATTTTATTTTATTTTTAATTAATTAATTTTTTAAGCTAGGCTCCACACCCAGTGTAGTGCCTAACACAGGACTTAACCTCAGAACCCTGAGAGCAAGACTTGAACTGAAATCTAGAGTTGAATGCTTAACTGACTGAGGCATACAGGCACCCCTGGGTTTTCTTTTTTTTAAGAATTTTTTTTTCTTTTAAGATTTTATTTATTTGAGAGAGAGAGAGAGAACGAGATGGGGGAGGGTCAGAGGGAGAAGCAGACTCCCTACTGAGCAGGGAGCCCGATGAGGGACTCTAACCCAGGACTCCAGGATCATTACCTGAGCATAGCACTTGTGTATTTTTTCTCTTAATATTCATAATTACCCATTGAGGTCAGCAGGGCATTTTTATGTTGTCTCCTTTGCTATAAGGAAACAGATTTGAGTATCTAACTGATGGGATTTTCAGGGCATTTTTATGTTGTCTCCTTTGCTATAAGGAAACAGATTTGAGTATCTAACTGATGGGATTTTTTTTTTTTTAACTTAAACTTTTTTTCTAGGAATGATCAGTAGTTGCACTTATTCAGAAACCAGAATTCAGTGTTTTAGCTATTTTTCTTCAGGTTGACTGATTTATTATTTATTATTACTCCTAGAATATTTTAATATCAGTAGGGTACTGAGATCAACTATTCCAAATGCATTTATACCTTTGCAATCTTACAGGCCCTGGCCTATTTTGAGCAATTAAAGATTTCCCCAGATGCCTGGCAAGTGTGTGCAGAAGCTCTAGCCCAGAGGACATACAGGTAATTATAAGAAAATTTACATAACTTAGAGGAATTTAAATTTCTGTGAGACCTGTATTTAGAAAATATTTTCATAAAAACATTTTTATGGCTTGTGTTTTGGAAAACCAATTAGTATAGGAATGAGAAAAATAGTAAACCAGTAATTTGGCCATTCCAGGATTAACTTTTAGCAAAACTAGACTTTGCCTTATGCTGTGTACCTGACAGCAGATCCCAGCTGGAATACAGTACAGTAAAAACTTCTTAAGATGGGAAGTGATCGTTGGTTTTCTAAAAAGTTGGCAAAGGAGGTAATCATGAATTGTATATATCTTGCATTTTTATTTTAAAGTATAGAAACAACTCAGTTGGCAACATTTTTATATTGGGCCAAGGTCTTTCCTTTATGTATATTCCATTAGCATTCGCTTCATCTTGCAGAGATCACACTCAGTGATCCATCCTCTATAATTTCTACTTTCGGTCTCTAGTGGATTGAGGAACAATTAGTACAGATTCCTAGACTTTTGGTTATTTTCTTCTACCACTCCTGAGTCTTCTGGTTATCTAGCCCACATCAAATACACACAAGGTTTTTCCCTTTTTTAAAATTTTTTTTATTTTAAATTTTATGTTGGTTTTAGTTAGTTTGCATGCAGTGTTGTGTTAGTTCCAGGTGTACAGTGTAGTGATTCACCACTTCCATACAACGCCCTGTGCTCATCACAGCAACTGCCCTCCTTAATCCCCATCATGTACTTAACTCGTACCCGTACCCTCCTTCCCCTCTGGTAACCATCAGTTTAAACTCTGTAGTTAATATAAGTCTGTTTCTTGATTTGTCACTCTCTCTCTCCCTCATTTTTTTCCCTTTGTTCATTCTTTTGTTTCTTAAATTCCACATATGAGTGAAGTCATAGGGTGTCTTTCTCTGACTGACTGATTTCACTTAGCGTTATATACTCTAGCTCCATCCATGTCATTGCAAGTGTCAAGATTTCACTCTTTTTATGGCTGAATAATATTCCTGTGGGGTGTGTGTGTGTGTGTGTGTGTGTGTACACCACATCTTTATCCATTCATCAATTAATGGGCACTTGGGCTACTTTTATATACTGGCTATTGTAAATAATGCTGGTATAAACATAGGGGTGCGTGTATCCCTTTGAATTAGTGTTCTAAGGTTTTTTCCTTTTTGCAATATGACTTTCTATGAAGTCTTTCCAAAGCCTTCAACTTAATTTTTCCAAAAATCAGCACTTTCACACTCACTTCATTAGTTTATATAATAGTTAATTCAGTTACTTAATTAAAAAAAGACCTACGACTGACATAGTAAGGGTTAGGGAAACACAGCTGACTAATTATAAGCAAGCAACTCACTGGTGGGAATAGATGCCCATGGATATTAGTGATGCTTCTAGCTGACATCCTCAGCATGCTGTGGCTATCATACTTGCCACCTTTTACAGTCAAGCAAGTGCTCTAGTGAGAGTTAATTTTGAGAACATATACTATAGGCCTGGGAGTATAGAAGATCTGGCTTTTTTTTTTTTTTTTTTTTAAAGATCTCGCTTTTAATTAAAGGATTCCTATAGTTTATTTTTGAGTGGAAAACAAGAGTCTTGTATACTTGATTTAAGGCTTCAGCATCATCCGTGTTAAGAATAGAAACCCTAGGGACCCCTGGGTGGCTCAGCTGGTTGAGCTGCTGCCTTCGGCTCAGGTCATGATCCCAGCGTCCTGGGATCGAGTCCCACATCGGGCTCCTTGCTCAGCAGGAGCCTGCTTCTCCATCTGCCTCTGCCTGCCACTCTGTCTGCCTGTGCTCACTCTGACAAATAAATAAATAAAATCTTAAAAAAAAAAAAAAAAAAAGAATAGAAACCCTAGGGGTGCCTGGGTGCCTCAGTGGATTAAAGCCTCTGCCTTCAGCTCAGGTCATGATCCCAGAGTCCTGGGATTAAGCTCTGCATCGGGCTCTCTGCTCAACAGGGAGCTTGCTTCCCCCTCTCTCTCTGCCTGCCTCTGTGCCTACTTGTGATCTCGGTCTGTCAAATAAAATAAAATCTTTAAAAAAAAAAAAAAATAGAAACCCTAAGTTCTTACTTACAAGAGGTGCTGATTAAACCTAACTTAAAACTTCTAAAGATTAAGTTTCATCTTCTTGTGTGTGAAATTACTTTATTTAATTCATTCATGTAGTCTAAGTTATTGTCTATTCTTATATTGACCAGTTAGCTTTATTTATGAAAATTGTCTTCCGTGACTAAGCCCGGCCCAAACCAGCTGTCTTGGATGAACAGATTGTTGTTCACTAAAGAGATTTTTGTCAGAGATTGTAGCTGGCTCACTGTGACTAACTCTGTATCAACCCTGTAGAGACCTTGAGAGTAGAAAATTGGTAGATTTCTGCCCTTTCTATAAGGGCAGTATATTTGTAACTTGGTTTTCTATATAAATTTTGAGGCTGAACTACCAGTCTGTGTGACCCTGCTTGTTCTGGATTTGGCTGCAGTGGAACTGTGTAGGATTGAACTTTAGGGATGACGAGTTACCATCTCTGATTTGACTCAATCCCTGGCTGTGTGACTGTTTGTCATTTTACACCTAGCCTTTCTTTTTTTTTTTTTTTTTTTTTTTAAGATTTTATTTATTTATATGACAGAGATCACAAGTAGGCAGAGAGGCAGGCAGAGAGAGAGGAAGGGAAGCAGGCTTCCTGCTGAGCAGAGAGCCCAACGAGGGGCTCGATCGCAGGACCCTGAGATCATGACCTGAACCAATGGCAGCTTAACCCACTGAGCCACCCAGGCGCCCCACACCTAGCCTTTCTATTGTAAAGTGTAGGAACGGTTCCAGTAATCCTAACATCTAGAATTTAGGGAAATTCCTTCTGTTTGTAGTATACTTAAGGTGCATCTTAATTTTTTTTCATTGTTTTGCTTGTGAGATTTAGTGGAACTATTGAGCATGGAATAATTAAGTTCTAAGCAGTGTAATAAATGAGATTGCTAAGTAGAAAGTAAGCCAGAGGTCTTGTTTGAGAAACTTTTCAACTATGTTTCACTAGTACTTTACTTTTGTTTTTTCTTTAAATTATATTCTGTTTATCTGATTTTCCTTTTTTCTTTTTCAGTGATGATCACATAAAGTTTTTCTGCTTTCAAGTACTAGAACATCAAGTTAAATACAAGTAAGGCTTTTCTCACTGTTTTGACTCTGAAATATATGGGGAGAGGTCACTTTCTAAATTAGTTTTTCTCTCTTTGGGAAAATCATAATACAGGCTGTAAATGAGGGTGTATGAGACACATCCAGTTTATAGATGTGTTTTTGATTTATCTAAGTGTTTTAAAAACACTGAGTTAATTGATTACATATAAAAAATCCAGACATTTCACAGAAAAAATTCATTTTGAGCTTCTCTGGAAAAATCAGAAGATCTAGCAACGCCAGACCTGTTTCTGTAAGCCAGTTCTGTTAGAGGTTAGTGGCAGTGTGGCCACTTGTATTTAGAACCCTGCTTTAAATAAGCAAAAACAGTGAATCACTGTTTAGAGGATCCTTCATTTGCCTGTTGATTTATTATGTAAGCCACAAACCTCAAAATATAGATGTATTTCTATTTGAGAAATTCCACAGCTGTCATTTTATTTTAACATGAACTGGACCACAAATCAAACTAAGATCAATGATGCTACCTGTTGGGCCCACCCCTATCTTTTCTTTTAAGCCATGATGAGAAGCATTATCAGTTTCTTTTAGGAAATTTTAAGTAATTGAGTGTTAGGCAAATTTTCCTTTTCAGATATATGAGGCTGTTACTTTTTAAACCACAGACATCAAATATAGCCATCATTATTTGTCTTCTCTATTTTGAACAGATATTCAGAACTAACTACTGTTCAACAACAACTAATTAGGGAGACGCTCATATCTTGGCTTCAAGCTCAGGTAAAATAGTAATTTCATTCAGTACATTAAGTTACCAGATACTTAAATTTTTAGTGTTGTGAGAGTTTAGAACTTTGCCTCAGAAATGTTCATCATTTATCCTCCCTTTGACCCCATAGCTTTTTTAGAAAGTGCTGATTTCAAAGATCTTGGGTATATGAAACTTAGCAGGAATTTAAAATTATATCAATCACTGAAACTTTGATTCTTTACATGACGGCGTTGTTGAAACCTTGGTTTTAAGGTAGGTTTTTGTTGTTGTTTTTGGTTTTATTTTGTTTTGTTTTTAACTACTTGACAAAAACAGATTTTTTGCTCACTCCTTACATGACCCGTTGTTGAAACCTTGGTTTTAAGGTAGGTTTTTGTTGTTGTTTTTGGTTTTATTTTGTTTTGTTTTTAACTACTTGACAAAAACAGATTTTTTGCTCACTCCTAAAGGTGAGCCCTCCTAGACAGCTTCTTCACAAAGAGTCCTTTACAAGAGAGCCATTAGAGTTCTTTATTCACATTACGTTCTTTTTTGTTAATTTTAATCTTAACATATGAAGCAGTTAGGTAGCTAGAATTTCTATTTTTCTTAAAGAGCAAACAGAAGAAAAACAATTTAACTAGTAGAACCAAAAACTAGTAAAATTCTGCACATGAAACTTTTCTTTAAAAGTATGAGAATAGGGACGCCTGGGTGGCTCAGTTGGTTAAGCAGCTGCCTTCGGCTCAGGTCATGATCCTAGCATCCTGGGATCGAGTCCCACATCGGGCTCCTTGCTCGGCGGGGAGCCTGCTTCTCCCTCTGCCTCTGCCTGCCTTTCTGTCTGCCTGTGCTCACTTTCTCTCCCTCTCTCTCTGACAAATAAATAATAAAATCTTCAAAAAAAATAAATAAAAGTATGAGAATAATAAGTAAACATAGCACCTTTGTTTATTTTCCATCTCGGTAATCACTTAAATTACTTTGGTAATTTTCCAGCATATTTGTTGCATAGCTAATCTAGACCGTATTGAGGCTTGGTGAGTTTTTGCCTGTTGATGATAAATAGGAAAACTTTGTTTTGAGACTTTACAGCTTACATTTAATTTCATGGACTATTTCTCTTTGTCAGATGCTGAATCCCCAACCAGAGAAGACCTTTATACGAAATAAAGCGGCCCAAGTCTTCGCCTTACTTTTTGTTACAGAATATCTCACTAGATGGCCCAAATTTTTTTTTGACATTCTCTCAGTAGTGGACCTAAATCCAAGGGGAGTAGATCTGTACCTCCGAATCCTCATGGCTATTGATTCAGAGTTGGTGGATCGTGATGTGGTGCATACATCAGAGGCAAGTAACTTCCCATTAATTGTTCTTAATGTGGATTTTGTAGGAGATGATGGGCACATAATAAAAAGAGCAGGAAGTTTTTCTTTGGAAACAAATTTTCTGTTCTTTCTGCCTTTTTTTTTTTTTAAGCATATTTATTTTTTTAGTAATCTTCTACCGAGCGTGAGGCTCAAACTCATAACTCTGATGAGATCAGGAGTCTCATCGTTGTTGAAACCTTGGTTTTAAGGTAGGTTTTTGTTGTTGTTTTTGGTTTTATTTTGTTTTGTTTTTAACTACTTGACAAAAACAGATTTTTTGCTCACTCCTTACATGACCCGTTGTTGAAACCTTGGTTTTAAGGTAGGTTTTTGTTGTTGTTTTTGGTTTTATTTTGTTTTGTTTTTAACTACTTGACAAAAACAGATTTTTTGCTCACTCCTAAAGGTGAGCCCTCCTAGACAGCTTCTTCACAAAGAGTCCTTTACAAGAGAGCCATTAGAGTTCTTTATTCACATTACGTTCTTTTTTGTTAATTTTAATCTTAACATATGAAGCAGTTAGGTAGCTAGAATTTCTATTTTTCTTAAAGAGCAAACAGAAGAAAAACAATTTAACTAGTAGAACCAAAAACTAGTAAAATTCTGCACATGAAACTTTTCTTTAAAAGTATGAGAATAGGGACGCCTGGGTGGCTCAGTTGGTTAAGCAGCTGCCTTCGGCTCAGGTCATGATCCTAGCATCCTGGGATCGAGTCCCACATCGGGCTCCTTGCTCGGCGGGGAGCCTGCTTCTCCCTCTGCCTCTGCCTGCCTTTCTGTCTGCCTGTGCTCACTTTCTCTCCCTCTCTCTCTGACAAATAAATAATAAAATCTTCAAAAAAAATAAATAAAAGTATGAGAATAATAAGTAAACATAGCACCTTTGTTTATTTTCCATCTCGGTAATCACTTAAATTACTTTGGTAATTTTCCAGCATATTTGTTGCATAGCTAATCTAGACCGTATTGAGGCTTGGTGAGTTTTTGCCTGTTGATGATAAATAGGAAAACTTTGTTTTGAGACTTTACAGCTTACATTTAATTTCATGGACTATTTCTCTTTGTCAGATGCTGAATCCCCAACCAGAGAAGACCTTTATACGAAATAAAGCGGCCCAAGTCTTCGCCTTACTTTTTGTTACAGAATATCTCACTAGATGGCCCAAATTTTTTTTTGACATTCTCTCAGTAGTGGACCTAAATCCAAGGGGAGTAGATCTGTACCTCCGAATCCTCATGGCTATTGATTCAGAGTTGGTGGATCGTGATGTGGTGCATACATCAGAGGCAAGTAACTTCCCATTAATTGTTCTTAATGTGGATTTTGTAGGAGATGATGGGCACATAATAAAAAGAGCAGGAAGTTTTTCTTTGGAAACAAATTTTCTGTTCTTTCTGCCTTTTTTTTTTTTAAGCATATTTATTTTTTTAGTAATCTTCTACCGAGCGTGAGGCTCAAACTCATAACTCTGATGAGATCAGGAGTCTCATGCTCTTCCAATTAAGCCTCCCTCAACTTTTTTTAATAATTCTAAATTCAGGGGTACCTGAGCAGCTCAGTCGGTCGTCTGCCTTCAGCTCAGGTCATGATTCTGGGGTCTGGGATTGAACCCCGCATCAAGCATTCTGCTCAGCGGGGAGCCTCCTTCTCCCTCTCCCTCTGCCTTTGGCTCTGCCTGCTTGTTTTCTCTCTCTGTCAAATAGATGAAATCTTAAAAAATTTCTGAATTTTCTCTAGTTTGGGGGGGTTTGTTTGTTTTTAAGTGAGACTTGAACTCATAACCCTGAGATCAAGAGTCACATGTTCTACCAACTGAGCCAGCCAGGCACCTCTAAATTCACCCAGCATTTTGAAGTTTGTTTTACAAAGGAGCTTGAACTGGGCTTTTTTTTCCCCAAGTGTGTGTTGAAATTAGAGTATTACTTTAGATTTTCTTAACTATGCAAGCACTTTCTCCAATAAAATACACAAATTGGTTCTGTTTTATGAATTTCTAGAGAAATGTAGTCTGTATTTACTACTGCTATATAGTTACTGAATGAGGAGGAATCATTGCTAATGAATCTGCTAGTTTCTTCTGTATTCTTAGTAATAAAGCCCATCACCGTAGTCTTTCTCTATTTATTATCCCATATAACTTTTTCTTTAATGTTAACACAGTAGAAGTTGCTTGATTCAAAAAAGAAAAGATCAGAAAGAAAAAAAGGAAATTGCTTGATTCAAATGTGTATAATAATTTAAGGTCATTATATGTCATATAACTTTTTTTTTTAAGATTTTATTTATTTGACAGACAGAAATGACAAGTGGGCAGAGAGGCAGGCAGAGAGAGAGGAGGAAGCAGGCTCCCCACTGAGCAGAGAGCCCAATATGGGGCTCGATTCCAGGACCCTGGGATCATGACCTGAGTTGAGGGCAGAGGCTTTAACCCACTGAGCCACCCAGGCGCCCCTATGTCATATAACTTTAAAGGTTATTATCATACATTTAAATTATTGCCATTCCTGGGGTGCCTGGGTGGTTCAGCGTCAAACTATTGATTTCGGCTCAAGTCATAATCTCAGGGTCATGAGATTGAGCCCTGGGTTGGACTTCACTCTGGATGTGGAGCCTGCTTAAGAGTCTCAGGGTGCTTACGTGGCTCAGTCGGTTAGGCATCTGCCGTTAGCTCAGGTCATGATCCCAGAGTCCTGGGATCAAGCCCTGTCTCAGGCTCCCTGTTCAGGGGGAAATCTGTTTCTTCCTTTGCTCCTCCCCTGCTTGCATGTGCTCTCTCTTTTCTCTCTCAAAACCTGCTGTGCACGGTGGCATGCGCCTATAGTCCCAGCTACTCGAGAGGCTGAGACAGGAGGATCGCTTGAGCCCAGGAGTTCTGGGCTGTAATGCACTATGCCGATCAGGTGTCCACACTAAGTTCAGCATCAATACGGTGACATCCCAGGAGTGGGGGACCACCAAGTTGCCTAAAGAGGGGTGAACCGGCCCAGGTCGGAAATGGAACAGATCAAATAAAATCTTTTTATTTAAAAAAAAAAGATTTTCTTTCTCTCCCTCTCACTTTTCCCTCTCGCCCTCACCCATCGCTCTCTATCCTTCTCTCAAAAACAAAAAAAACAAAACAAACAAACAAAAAAAAACTACCATTCTTGGGGCACCTAGCTGGCTCAGTTGGTGGAACATGTGACTCTTGATCTCGGAGTTGTGAGTTTGAGGCCCTTGTTGGTTATAGCGATTACTTAAAATCTTTTTTAAAAATAAAAAAAAATAGGGGTGCCTGGGTGGCTCAGTGGGTTAAGCCTTTGCCTTCGGCTTGGGTCATGATTCTGGGTCCTGGAATCAAGCCCCACATCAGGCTCTCTGCTCAGCGGGAAGCCTGCTTCTCCCTCTCCCTCTGGCTGCTGCTCTGCCTACTTCTACTCTCTCTCACTTTGTCAAATAAATAAAAATATTTAAAAATAAAAATAAAATAAATTATTGCCATTCTTGCAGAATTTATGGAGATATTGAGTCACTATGTTGTACACTTGAAACTCATGTACCATCTTGTGTCAACTATACTAAAAAAAAGTTCTTTTAATTAAAAACAAATTTCCATTCTCTTAAGTAGTTTAAATATGTTTGCATTGTATTGAGAAGTACCTTTTATCATATGCTTTAGATTTCTAAGTAATGCTTATTCGTAGTGTGTTTAATAAGGACTTAAATCTGGCTCTAAGGAATACAACGGAAAAAGGAAATTAAAAGAATCACAGGATATGATTTTAGAGTTGATAAGTAGGAAATAGTGGCAGGGAATGTGTTAACAAGTCTAGAAGTTTAATTGTGAGATACTACTATGCACAAGTATTCAGATGTCAAAAATTAGTTTGTGTGATAATCTACTTTGCACATAAGATGTTTTGTTTTGTTTTTTAGGAGGCTCGTAGGAATACTCTAATAAAAGATACCATGAGGGAACAGTGCATTCCAAACTTGGTGGAATCATGGTACCAAATTTTACAAAATTATCAGTATACTAATTCAGAAGTGACATGTCAGTGCCTTGAAGTAGTTGGGGCTTATGTCTCTTGGATAGACTTATCCCTTATAGCCAATGATAGGTAAGTATTCCTATACTTTAAAGATAGACCTACAGAATACAGTATGTAAAACTCATGAATTTGAAAACATTGTTAACAATTTTTTCCTCCTATTTCCAGGTTTATAAATATGCTGCTAGGTCATATGTCAATAGAAGTTCTACGGGAAGAAGCATGTGACTGTTTATTTGAAATTGTAAATAAAGGAATGGATCCTGTTGATAAAATGAAACTAGTAGAATCTTTGTGTCAAGTATTACAATCTGCTGGATTTTTCAGCATTGACCAGGTCAGTAAATTTATGTATGAAGTTTGGAGAATTGATACAACAAAGTAGAAAAGGTACTAATTTAAACATGCTTTCTTTTTCTTTTTCTTTTCTTTTCTTTTCTTTTCTTTTTTTTTTTTTTAGTTTTATAAATTCTCCGTGACTATAAGGAAACATTGTATCCAGAAAGCCATAATGTTATCTGTAGCATTGGCCCCCATGGTAGATTATACCAGTTATTAAACTTGAAATCTGGGATGGTACCTGCAATTGTGGATTTCTAACAAACTTCAAGTTGATTCTGATACTACTGGTCTATACTTTACGTAGCAAAGAACTATAGTATATATATGCCAATATATTTTGACCAAAACTAGACTTAGTTATAAATACTACATTTTCACTATACTTTTGAATTGTTACTCATTTGAGCCGTTGGAATTTAGCCCCAACAGAATGAAGGCTCTGAGTGTGGTAAGTAATTAGAAACAGAATTTGAAGATTTCTATTTTACTGTGACAATGATAAAAAAAATTAGTAAGAAATCTGTTTTGTTGTTATGTCAGATTTAGTGTTATTCTCGCTGACAGAAGAATAGTAACGTTTTCTTACATTGTTAATAATTGTTTTCTTTAGTCTGTGGTAAAAGACCTAAGATGATGAAGGTAACATCTCTTTCTATATGAGAACATCAGAAGGATAATTAATGAAAACAATCTGAAGTTTGAGTTCTGACACACTGGTGTGACCTTAGGTAGTTATAATAGCAGTTCTGTCACTTTGCAGCATAGTTAAGGCTCAAATTGTTATAAATTGTTACACATACTGTAATATGACATAACTTATACAGCATGTTTACTAACTTGAACAGTTTTTTTTGTTTTGGTTTTTTTTTTAAAGATTTTATTTATTCATTTGACAGACGGAGATTACAAGTAGGCAGAGAGGCAGGCAGAGAGAGAGGAGGAAGCCGGCTCCCCGATGAGCAGAGAGCCCACAGCGGGGCTCAATCCCAGGACTCTGGGATCATGACCTGAGTCGAAGGCAGAGGCTTTAACCCACTGAGCCACCCAGGTGCCCCTAACTTGAACAGTTTAGAAGAAAGGTTTTGAAACCACGGTTCTCTTTTTTTTTTAAGCTTTTATAAAATTGGCAATATCTATAGGTCTATAACCATTAAAAAGAGTTGCTTGAAAGAGTACAAGTGGTTAATAATAGTAGAATTCAAATTCTAAAAGTTTTTCAGTTCAGATGGTAGAATGGTTAAATGTCTAATGTTAGCTTAAAATTGAATCTTACAATTTGCACTTGATTCATACTAAAGTTCAGAGTTTTTCTTCTTACTTTTATGTGGGTGTTTTTTGTTTGTTTGTTGCTTATGTGGGTGGTTTTAAATTGAGGTCTCTCTTGATTGCTTAATAGGAAGAAGATGTTGACTTTCTAGCCAGATTTTCTAAGCTGGTAAATGGAATGGGACAGTCATTGATAGTTAGTTGGACTAAATTAATTAAGAATGGGGATATCAAGAATGCTCAAGAGGCACTACAAGCTATTGAAACAAAAGTGGCGCTGATGCTGCAGCTACTAATTCATGAGGATGATGACATCTCTTCTAACATTATTGGATTCTGTTACGATTATCTTCATATTTTGAAACAGGTGAGTCCTTGTTTTACTCTTTTTTGCCCAGTAGATAATATAAGCAAGCCATAGAGAATTGGAAAATACAGGAAAAATGAGAAGAAGAAAATACCCATAATTCTACTAGCTAATGATATTTACTGTTAAATAGTAATGTACTTTCGTCTCTCCCCCGCCCCCCCAACTCAGCTTCTTAGCCAGAAAATGGGAATAGCCAGGTTCTAAAATTCACTAGACTTTAACCAATTAAAAATTGGTAACTAATTAAAAGCTACAGGTTTAGGTTATTTTTTCATTTCGAATATATTTTTATTATTTTTTTTTCCTTTTCTTTTTCTTTTTTTATTAAGTAGGCCTCACACCTAGCATGGAGCCCAGGGCAGGCCTTAAACTCATGAACCAGAGATCAAGACCTGAGCTGACATCAAGAGTCAGACACTTGGGGCGCCTGGGTGGCTCAGTGGGTTAAGCCTCTGCCTTCGGCTCAGATCATGATCCCAGGGTCCTGGGATCGAGCCCCATGCTGGGCTCTCTGCTCAGCAGGGAGCCTGTTTCCTCCTCTCTCTCTGCCTGCCTCTCTGCCTTACTTGTGATCTCTGTCTGTCAAATAAATAAATAAATAAATTTTTTTTTTTTTTTTAAAGATTTTTATTTATTTATTTGACAGAGAGATCACAAGCAGGCAGAGAGGCAGGCAGAGAGAGAGGAGGAAACAGGCTCCCTGCCGAGCAGAGAGCTCGATGTGGGGCTCAATCCCAGGACTCTAAGATCACGACCCGAGCCGAAGGCAGCGGCTCAACCCACTGAGCCACCCAGGCGCCCCAAATAAATAAAATCTTTAAAAAAAAAGAGAGACACTTAACTGACTAAGCCACCCACGCACCCCTCTGTTTTAAATATAGTAGAAATCTTGTTAAACATTGTTCATTATCTTAATTACATATAGAGCATTTCTTACAAGCAATTTTTTTCAATTAAAAATTTTCTCTTAGAGAATTGCTTCCACTAAGAATTTAAAATGTAGACGGTTAATAGTCTCCTTATTATGACCGATAGCCTTTTAAAAATTAGTAATTTCCCATTATGTCATTAGATGAGAAAACCATTCCTATTTTACTTACATTTGATTAACTAAATCAAGTCAAGCTTAAAATACTAGCTTCCGTATTATTGTTATAAATGAAACACACATCTGCCTACATACCTTAAGAAATTTAAGGTAATGGGAAAGACATGAAAATATGAAAAAAGTTAAAATGACTCCTGTAATACCACTGTGTGTCTCTTAATGGACCTCTAGCTTTTTTTTTTGCCTTGCTTGAAAACAAGACCATACTTTACTGTCCTATAAATTTCTTTGGTGAATATATTATAAATATGCTTAAAGTTAAAATTTATGTACATGTCAAGTTATTTAGTAGAAATGGAATTGCTAGATCTTATGTTAGGTGCATTTGAAATATAGAAAGGTATTACCAAACCTCCCTCCAAAGAAGTGTGCATGTTTTAAAAGATCTTCATTGATTAGAAAAATATTTTGAGGGGTGCTTGGGTGGATCACGTAATTAAGAGGCTACGTGTCATGATCAGGTCATGATCCTTGGGTCTTGGGATTGAGCCCTGCTCAGCAGGGAGTCTGCATCTCACTCTCCCATCTCCCACTCCCCACCCTGCTTGTGCTCCCTCTCAAATAAATAAAATCTTAAAAGTATTTTGATAAGCAAGTATGACTTTAGGAAATCTTATAAACTTATTGCTTACTTTTTAACAGCTTCCAGTGCTCTCGGATCAGCAAAAAGCTAACGTAGAGGTAATTGACTTCTTTTTGCTTATAAACTGATACCAGAATCTGTATCTGCAGTCTGACTTGAAATGCAGCTTAATTTCAAAATATATCTGATAAAAGGAAACTGACAAAAGACATTTTATTCTTAATTTTAGGCAATCATGTTGGCCGTTATGAAAAAACTGACTTATGATGAAGAATATAACTTTGAAAATGAGGTAAGGATTTTACATTAGGGAGAAATCATTTTTAAGTCATTATTTACTTAAGTTAACATTTTAAATTTTGATTATTTTAGAGTGCTTTAAAGTAAGAAGTATTTTAATAATCATTTGTTTATTATTGACCTCAACCTTAGGTGGAATTAATAGAAGCTTCATAAGCCTTCATAATACCTTCAAAAAATACCTTTTTGGTATTGTGTCCCTTTTTAAAACACTTTGTAGCATTGAACTTTGTAAAGTATTGACAGTATCATTGCTGATCACATTTCACTTTGTAATTATAAGAGTGATGAGTTGAGGCCTGGTCAGTGGACCTCAGATTGTTAAGTGTCTGTGGGAAAGTGCGAGTGAGTCACTCAGCTCTCTGGACTTGGTCCATTTATAAGTCTCATCCAGGGTTGCCAGTGAAGCATTTAGCCTCAAGCATAAGGATCATCATCAGGTGCTTTCTATCAACTCAAGCATCACTTATACTGTTTTGCAACATGCTAAGTGTTTAATTCCCCATCTGAGGCTTTCAAAAACCTTGGACTGTAAATAAAAAGATAATGGTGATGATAACCAAAGTATTACACACTTGCAAAGAACCAGACTTGTTTTTATATATATATCCTCATTCATAGAGTATTACAAGATACAAGGAGTATGAATAAGGTGGTGAAGTTATCATAAAGCCCAGTGTAAACCCATTCTGGCTCTAGATTCTTGTTCTTAACCTCCTGCCTATCTATACTGTTCCTGGCTCTAGGCTTTTGAGATCTAAGGCTATGTTCAGAAATACTTCCTTGTGGGCAGGAGAGGAAAGGCTACTGACCATAGTAAGTTTTCCTGTGTAAATAAATGTTAATGAAAAAATAAAAGTACATATTACATTTAGAAATGCAGAAAACTATATGAGAACTAACCACTTATATGAATTTTAGGGTCTTTTAAGTTTTAAAATAAGAATTTTTAAATATATCTTAGGGTGAAGATGAAGCCATGTTTGTAGAGTATAGAAAACAACTGAAGTTACTGTTGGACAGACTTGCTCAAGTTTCACCAGAGTTACTGCTGGCTTCTGTGCGCAGAGTTTTTAGTTCTACGCTGCAGTAAGTTTGTTACTGTTTTTGTAACAATTCTACCTCCTTCCTTTTCTCTGTGATGTGGTCTACAATAAGTGATTCACATAACTAATCTTTGTTACTTACTAAGATCTTTCTGTATCTCTGAACCAGTGCGTTTGTCTTCATCTTTTTTTTACTCCAGTATAGTGAACATAGTGTTATATTAGTTTTATGTGTGCATTGTAGTGATTCAGCAATTCTATACGTTGTTTATTGCTCATCATGACAAGTGTACTCTTAATCCCCATCATGTATTTGACTCATCGCTCCACTCACCTCCCCTGTGGATACCATCTGTCTGTTCTCTGTTGTAGAGTCTGTTTTTTGGTTTGTCTCTCCTTTTCCTCTTGGTTCATCCGTTTCGTTTCTTAAATTCCACATGTGAGTGAAATCATAGAGTATTTGTTGTTCTCTGACTGGCTTATTTCCCTTAGCATGATACAGTCTAGCCCCATCCATATCATTGTTATCTCCATTTATCATCCTCCTTGTGGGGAAACACTGCTCTTTGGAATGTAAACAAAAATGGATCACATCAGTTATTTCTACTTTTGTGATGTGAATTTTGTTGCCTGTTAAAATTAATAATTGCTACGACTTAAGAGGCTTTTGTCAGTGTTATAGAAAAAGTTTATACTCAGATCTCTCATATATACTGTCTTATGGTAGGAATTGGCAGACGACACGTTTTATGGAAGTTGAAGTAGCAATAAGATTGCTGTATATGCTGGCAGAAGCTCTTCCAGTGTCTCATGGTGCTCACTTCTCAGGTGATGTTTCAAAAGCTAGTGCTTTGCAGGATATGATGCGAACTGTAAGTATACTACAGATAATTTATTTTGAACATAATTTTCTGTTTTCACTATAAGCTAGTGGGAGTTCTTTAATTTAGCATCTGTTAATACTGGGGCATTTTGATGTTACAATGAATAAGAACAGATTTCTTAACTTTTTCTTGCCCAGTTGGTAACATCAGGAGTTAGTTCCTATCAGCATACATCTGTGACATTGGAGTTCTTCGAAACTGTTGTTAGATATGAAAAGTTTTTTACAGTTGAACCTCAACACATTCCATGTGTATTAGTAAGTATACATTTATTCTCCATTTCTGGGTTGGTTTTTTGTTTTTCGATTTATTTCAGTTGATGAGCAGATAGGATTCTATCTTTATAACCTTTCCCAGAGCCAAAAGCTCTGAGAAACTCTTGAATATACTGATACCAGCCCTTCCTCTGTTTCTTTAAAATGGACAGTTTCTGGCTTAATAAGTCATCTAAAACAAGGCCTCAAGGGCTTCTTGGTGTCCTCAGGGATTATGTGTTATATATACCTGGTTCCTGTCTTCCAGGAGCTAAGAAGTAAAATTTGATGTGAACAAAAATATATTGTGACAATACCAATAAAAATTTTAAGTAAAAGTGTCTCTCTTTCTTTAGATGGCTTTCTTAGATCATAGGGGTCTGCGGCATTCTAGTCCAAAAGTACGGAGCAGAACTGCTTACCTGTTTTCCAGATTTGTGAAATCTCTGAAGTAAGTACTAAACATCAGCTGTTATGTTTACTTTTTGTTTTTAAGATTGTTAAATAAGACCTGTATGTTATTTTCTAAAAGCCTGTGATAGATTTGGTTTTTTGTTTTGTTTTGTTTTTTCAGTCAGGTTTACTTTCTTGGTATCCTAATGTTACGACTTCTTTTACTTTTCATTAGCCATGTTCATCACTGTGAAATGATTTGTTTGCATACTTTTATATATAACACCTGTCATCATTAATGACATTAGTTATTTATTTAACTAAGTTTTATTGCTGTGGATTACTCTCTGGTTTATTTGAAATCCTAAAGAACATATTTCTTAGAAATAAATTTTTTGACCTTTCTGTTTTGTGGTGTTTTTTACTAGTACTATTTTCTTGGTATGAAAACTACTTGTTCTTACTTAGGTTATAAGGTTGTAATTCTTAAAAATCCTAACTTGTCTTAATGATAACATCTGACTAGCTTAGAATTGAACTTTTTTTTTAGTTCTATCCTCTTTAAAAGGAAATTTGGTATTTTGAGCACACTGGTTTATGTAATTGTGATTTTCCTTTTTTGCCTTTATTCAGTAAACAAATGAATCCTTTCATTGAGGATATTCTGAATAGAATACAAGATTTACTAGAGCTTTCTCCACCTGTAAGTATCTATCTTTACAAATTACAGATTTTCCCCAAGTATCATTGATGCCACACCTGCCTTTTTAGCCTTTAATGCTAATGCCTTGTAAACAGTTTTCTTAATGGGGGGTGATGGCAAAGATGAGGGGTTGTGTTAGTTCTGTTAGTTTCCTCATCAGAGTTGAGGAATTAGTTCTCTTTACCAAGATTCTGTTGATATTAGCAAACAAAGCATAGTAATAGAATTAATAAAAATGGAGGGGTGCCTGGGTGGCACAGTCAGTTAAGCGTCCAACACTTGGTGTTTTTTGGTTTTTCTTTTTTAAGATTTTATTTATTTATTTGACAGAGATCACAGGTAGGCAAAGAGGCAGGCAGAGAGAGGGGAGGGAAACAGGCTCTGCGCTGAGCAGAGAGCCCAATGCAGGGCTCGATCCCATGACCCTGAGATCATGATCTGAACTGAAGGCAGAGGCTTAACCTACTGAGCCACCCAGGTGCCCCCAACACTTAGTTTTTGCTTGGGTCATGATCTCAGGTTTATGGATTCAAGCCCCACCACCACCACCACCAGTTGGGTTTTTCACTCAGCACAGAGTTTGCTTGAGTTTCTCTCTCCCTCTCCCTCTGTTCCCCTTGCCAATAAATAAATAAATCTTAAAAAAAGAAAGAATAAAAATGGAAAGGAGCTGACTGATAAATTTGGCTGAGTGAGATAAGGTCTGCCCTCTGTTAAATGTTGAAGTATTTTATGGAGAAGGAAAAATTCAATTTCTAAATTATTTACTACTTAGTATAAGATCATATTAGCCATTCTAAGTGACTGCTAGGCTAAGTGATTAGCCTGCTAAGTGAATGCATTAGATTGAGTTTTGGGGGGTAGCTTAAGGCTTTGGGTAAAATTTAAATGCTGGTCGATATTTTGGTATTCATTTCACAAGAAATATTTAAGTTGAGCTACTTTGTAACTATGTTTTAACTTCTACATGTTTTTGTCTACTGACATTGACTTTTTTTTTCATTTTGATAAAAGTTTCTATTGGAGCAGCCACTTGAGAAATGTTAAACATAAAAATACTTTTATTTGGGGTGCCTGCGTGGCTCAGTCATTAAGCGTCTGCTTTCAGCTCAGGTCATGATCCCAGGGTCCTGGGTTCGAGCCCCACATTGGGCTCCCTGCTCGGCGGGAAGCCGGCTTCTCCCTCTCCCACTCTCCCTGCTTTTGTTCCCTCTCTCACTGTGTCTCTTTCTGTCAAATAAGTAAAATCTTAAAAAAAAAAAAAAAAGAAAGAAACTTTTATTCTTTTAAGTAAATATCAGTATTTAGGGTATAGTGATTACAGAATTAGACTGCATGAAAGATTACTAATGAATTATATGGTTAAATTATCTTTGCATATTATAGAACCCTATATATTAAAGTACTTCATTTGATTAATGCCTATTTTCTGTGGCAGTTCACACTGACTTATAAGACTTAGGCATTCAGAAAGTCCTCAGGCATCTGGGTGGCTCAGTCCCTTAAGCATCTGACTCTTGATGTCAGCTCAGATCTTGATCACAGGGTTGTGAGTTCAAGCCCTGTGTTGGGCTCCATGCTGGGCATGGAGCCTACTTTAAAAAAAATTCCTGTTAGCCATATTATCTTATCAATATTAGAAGTTTTTCATGTTTTTTTATACCAGTCATATAAACAAGGGCTTGTACTATACCTGTAATCTCTTTTTAGTATATAAAAAGACTTCATTCAAATTGTGTTTACTGGATGTTGTCTGCTTAATAGGGTTTTAAGTATAAATTTTTTAACTACTTTATATAGCTCCTTTATCTTTGTTTTCTGAACTGCTACAGCAGTTATAGTCCTAATGGTACTTAAATGCTTTAGAGGGACTTACTGTGATTAAATCAGAGGAACTGAATGAACAATGATAAACACCAATAGGACTGAATTTCTTTCTAGGAGAATGGTTACCAGTCTTTGTTGAGCAGTGATGATCAACTGTTTATTTATGAGACAGCTGGAGTGCTGATTGTTAATAGTGAATATCCAGCTGAACGGAAACAAGCCTTAATGAGAAATCTGTTGACCCCATTGATGGAGAAGTTTAAAATTCTGTTAGAAAAATTGATGCTGGTGCAAGATGAAGAAAGACAGGCATCACTAGCAGACTGTCTGAACCATGCTGTTGGATTTGCCAGGTGAGTGTGATTATAATTAAAATTGTAAATTGAGTGTCTATACACACAAAGAACCATTTACATGGATCTGTTAGAATTGGGCATACACACCCATGTTTCAAAGAAAAAATTGTGGAGAGAATTATCTAAACCTTTCTTCTCTAAATCCAGTGAATTAGAAGATTTAGCTGAAGAAGGGAATAGATCACATAACAGTCTGTATTTCTGGTTTGACAACTGTCTGAAGCATTAACTCCTCTGACTTCTTTAGAATAAACTGTTCATGTGTTTGAGGGAATTAGCTGAAGAGTTTTTTGTTTTTGTTTTTCAAAAGAATATTTGTCAGCACAAGCAGCAGGGAGCGGCAGGCAGAGGGAGAAGCAGGCTGTCTGCTGAGCAAGAACCCCGATGTAGGGCTCGATCCCAGGACTCTGGGAACATGACCTGAGCCAAAGGCAGACAGATGCTTAACTGACTGAGCTGCTCAGGTGTCCCTGGCTAACAAGTTTATAGAACAGTGACATACTGGGACATCTTGGATCAGTCTTGGTACTGATAATCTTTTTTTTTTTTTTTTAAGATTTTTTATTTATTTATTTGACAGAGATCACAAGCAGGCAGAGAGACAGGCAGAGAGAGAAGAAGGGAAGCAGGCTCCCTGCCAAGCAGAGAGCCTGATGTGGGGCTTGATCCCAGAACCCTGGGATCATGACCTGAGCGGAAGGCAGAGGCTTTAACCCACTGAGCCACCCAGGTGCCCCGGTACTGATAATGTTGATGCTTCTTTTTAGCTCTCTCATTTTGTCCTGAAGACTCCCCAAGCTGCTCTTCCTTCTCACGGCCCATATATTTCATTGGCGAGCAGTAACAGTATGGAAGTTGCAGTGATTGCTCTTTAGAAGCTGCACAGAGATACTGTTCTACACAGTACTTCAGTGCAAAAGCTAATGTTAGGTTTTATAAATAACTTCATTCTAAAGATTGTTTACTAAATTTAAATTAATTTTTTATTTGTCAGAGAGAGAGGGAGAGAGAGCAAGCACAGGCAGACAGAATGGCAGGCAGAGGGAGAAGCAGGCTCCCCGCCAAGCAAGGAGCCCGATGTGGGACTCGATCCCAGGACGCTGGGATCATGACCTGAGCCGAAGGCAGCTGCTTAACCAACTGAGCCACCCAGGCGTCCCAGATTGTTTACTAAATTTAAATCAGGAGTTTGTAGATTGTCTAGTACAGCCTAGTCATAGCAGTGGATTTTTTTTTTCCTTTTTTCTACGTACTTTATCAGTAGGATTTTAGTAAAACATTTAGGTGGGTTCTCATTAGAAGGCTTATATCAATTACTCCTCATTCATTTAATTTGAACCCTTTCTGGAATGGCACCTGGAAGCAGTAATAGTACAAATAGCCATATTAGTTAAAGATGGAAGTAGTTGTGACATAGAATGTAAACAATTGGCTTCTTAGTTTTGTCAAATGTGTAATTAGCTGTGCATTATTTTTCATTACTCCATAAAACTTTTATTAAAGCAAAAAGTTAAAACTAGTTGCCTGATTTTGCTTGTGTAGCCGAACCAGCAAAGCTTTCAGCAACAAGCAGACTGTGAAACAGTGTGGCTGTTCCGAAGTTTATCTGGACTGTTTACAGACATTCTTGCCAGCTCTCAGTTGTCCCTTGCAAAAGGATATTCTCAGAAGTGGAGTTCGTACTTTCCTTCATCGCATGATTATTTGCCTAGAGGAAGAAGTTCTCCCATTCATCCCGTCTGCCTCAGAACATATGCTCAAAGATTGTGAAGCAAAAGACCTCCAGGAGTTCATTCCTCTTATCAACCAGATTACAGCCAAATTTAAGGTACCACTGACCTTTTAGAGCTCAGAGAATCTCCTGACTTACAAATTAGATATATTGACCTTTAGATACATTTTGTTTTGTTTTGTTTTTTAATAGAAGTCACTTGAGGGCATAGACCATAAATATTGTTGTCATCTCCAGTGACTCACACACTACCTGACACATAGGCCATGCTTAATGGATGTTTTAATAAAAACAAACCTTATCTGCTCTGTGCAGAAGAAGCAGTCTGCTATTTTAGAAAAGCAAATGAAAATGCCATTGAGTACTAAAATGTCTAGAGGTAAATAAAAACTTGCACCTTGGGTGCCCAAGCAGAAGTTTGAAGTTAATTCATTGTGCTAAAGTCAGTTTTATTGTACAAGGAAATGTAAACCAAGTATAAGCTGGCAAATAAAAATGGCTAACATGTAGTGCTTTCTGTTCAAAATCTGTTCTAAGCCTTTTTTTGGTACATTAATTTATTTGATCCTCCTAATTAGCCCTAGAGAGAACCATTGTATTTTATAGACAAAGAAACTGAGACACAGAAGTTAAGCAATTTGCATCAGGCACATAAAGCCTTGAGAGCCCAGTCTTATAAATTCTGCATGTAATTTAGCAATAGAATTCATTTCTTGATAATTATGGCAATATTCAGTTGTGAAATATATCTGAATCCCTATTTTTGGGGTTTTTTTTTTTTGAGATTTTATTTATTTTACAGAGAGCGAGAAAGCAAACACAAGGTGGGGAGAGGGAGAAGCAGGCTTCCTGCTGAGCAGGGAATCTCATGAGGTGCTCGATCCCAGGACCCGAGGGTCAGGACCTGAGCCAAAGGCAGACGCTTAATGACTGAGCCACCCAGGCGCCCCTGAATCCTTATTATTTTAACCTGATTCTTTAACTGTAGGAAATGAGTTGGACTAACAGTTTTGAAGATTTAAATAATGTATATGCTTAACACAGATTTTTGTCCTAGAACTGATATTTGCCAATAGAATTATGTAAATACATATCCTAAATAGAAACTCTGCATAAAGGCTTTTTGTTAAATGTATTTTTCTAAGTTTTGTATTAATATTTTTCACATTTCTGAAATAGTAATTTTTGTTTTTTATCTTCAGATACAGGTATCTCCATTTTTACAGCAAATGTTCATGCCTCTACTTCATGCAATTTTTGAGGTATTGCTCCGACCAGCAGAAGAAAATGACCAATCTGCTGCTTTAGAGAAGCAAATGTTGCGAAGGAGTTACTTTGCTTTCCTGCAAACAGTCACAGGCAGTGGAATGAGCGAAGTCATAGCAAATCAAGGTGGGACGCTGAGATTATCTGCTTGAGGCCTTGTTGCTGTTGTATATCAGTATGGGCAAGAGCTAGTTGAAGTAAAAACCAAACTTTTAAAGTGGTTATGTGTTTTACCCTGGGGTGACAGTTCATTGTTATCAAGGTGGGAATCAATTTCATGTAGAGGACCTTAAAAATAATTTGTATTCAGTTCCCTTTTTCCTAGGGCAGTATTCTTTAATTGATTCCTTGGTGGTATAAATAGCATGGTGGCGGCTTGTGAGCATTGACCTGACCGTTGAATCTTACTGGCCAGTTTGCCATTTTGAAATTAAAAGTAAATGGGACTAGCTCTGTGCAGGGGCAGTATTGTAGCCAATGAGGTTTATACGAGGTGCAGTTGTTGCTAATTGAAAAATAAATGGGACTGTATTGAGCAACATAGAGAATTTTGCTATGTAAGAAATCCAGAGGGCAATATAACAAGGGACTAGTTACTTTTCAGTGTTTTATGGTTAAAATTTAAGATCCAGATTAGTAAAAATTGAGGGATCTTACCAATTCTGTAAATGGCTTTGTCTTGTTACACTATATGAAGTGAGAACTTCTGCAAACCCAGCATTAGCTTGATTCCAAAACTAAAGACCCCACTGAAAAGGAGAATTATAGTGCCAGTATCCCTGATGAACATGGATGCAGAAGTTCTCAATAAAATACTAGTAAATTGAATCCAACAATATATTTAAAGAATTATTCACCACGATCAAGTAGGATTTCTTCCTAGGCTGCAGGGGTGTTTCAGTATTTGTAAGTCAATCAGTGTGATACATGATATTAATAAAAGAAAGGATAGGAACTATATGATCCTGTCAATAGATGCAGAGAAAGCATTTGACAAAATACAGCATCTTTTCCTAATAAAAATCCTCAGCAAGGGGCACCTGGCTGGCTCAGATGGTTGGGCATCTGAGCCTTCAGCTTGGGTCATGATCTGCGGGTCCTGGGATCAAGCCCCATGTCAGGCTCCCAGCTCAGCAGGAATCTGCTTCTCCCTCTGTCTCTTCCCCTGCTTGTACTCTCTCAAATAAATAAGTAAAATCTTTTTCTTTTTAAGGATTTTTATTTATTTTATTTTGAGAGACAGTGGGAGACAGCATGAGAGGGGGAGAAGGGCAGAGGGAGAAGCAGACTCCACGTGGAGCTGGGAGCCCATTGCGGGACCTGATCCTGGGACTCCAGAATCATGACCCAAGCCAAAGTCAGTCACTTAACCAACTGAGCCACCCAGGTGCCCTGAATAAATAAAATGTTTAAAAACAAAACCTTCAACAAAGTAGGGATAAAGATAACATACCTCAACATCACAAGGCCATATATGAAAGATCCACAGCTAATATCATCCTTGGTGGTGAAAAACAGAGCCTTTCCTCCATGGTCAGGAACAAGACAGGGATATCCACTCTCACCACATTTAACATAGTCCTGGAAGTCTTAGCCTCAGCAATCATATGACCAAAAAAAATAAAAGGCATGCAGATTGGCAAGGAAGAAGTCAAATTTACACTATTTGCAGACAACATGATACTCTGTGTAGAAAACCCAAAAGACTCCACCAAATAATTACTGGAATTTATACAGGAATTCAGCGAAGTCACAGGATATAAAACCAATGTGTAGAAATCTGTTGCATTTCTATACACCAATACAGAGCAGCAGAAAAAGAAATCAAGGAATTGATCCCATTTGCAATTGCATCAAAAACAATAGGATACCTAGGAATAAATCTAACTAAAGAAGTAAAAGATCTATACTTTGAAAACTATAAAACACTTATGAAGGAAATTGAAGAGGACACAAAGAAATGGAAAAGCATTCCATGCTCATGAATTGGAAGACAAACACGGTTAAAATGTCTATATTGCTCAAAGCAATCTACACATTTAATGCAATCTCCATCAAAATACCACCAGTATTTTCAACAGAGTTAGAAAAAACAATCCTAAAATTTGTATGGAACCACAAAAGACCTTGAATAGCCAAAGCAATTCTGAAAAAGAAGAACCTGGATGGAGATATCAGGATTCCAGATTTTAAGCTATATTACAAAACTGCAGTCATCAAGATAGTATAGTACTGGCATGAAAACAGACACCTAGATCAATGGAACAGAATAGAAACCCCAGAAATGAACCCATAACTCTATGGTCAACTGATCTTTGACAAAGCAGGAAAGAATATCCAATGGAAAAAAGACAGTCTCTCCAACAAACGGCGTTGGGAAAACCAGACAGCCACATGCAGAAGAAGGAAACTGGACCACTTTCCTACATCATACACAAAAATAAATTCAAAATGGATAAAAGACCCAAATAGGAGATGGGAAACCATCAAAATCCTAGAGGAGAACAAAGGCAGAAACCTCTTTAACTTCAGCCATAGCCACTCCTTACGAGACATATCATCACAGGCAAGGAAACAAAAGGATCTTCATCAAGATAAAAAGCTTCTGCACAGCAAAAGGAAATAGTCGACAAAACCAAAAGACAACTGACAGAATAGGAGAAGATACTAGCAAATGTTTTATTGGATAAAGGGATAGTATTCAAAATCTATATAAAGAACTTATCAAGCTCAACACCCAGAACAAATAACCCAGTTAAGAAGTGGGCAGAAGGGACACCTGGGTGGCTCAGTGGGTTAAAGCCTCTGCCTTCAGCTCAGGTCATGGTCCCAGGGTCCTGGGATCGAGCCCCGTATTGGGCTCTCTGCTCAGCAGGGAGCCTGCTTCCCCTCCTCTCTGCCTGCCTCTCTGCCTACTTGCGATATCTCTCTCTGTCAAATAAATAAATAACCTTTAAAAAAAAAAAAAAAGTGGGCAGAAGGCATGAAGAGACACTGTTCTAAAAATGACATCAAGATGGCTAACAGACACATGAAAAGCTGCCCAACATCTTTCATCATCAGGGAAATGCAAATCAAAACCAGATGAGATACCATCTCACACCTGTCAGGATGGCTAAAATTAACCCAAGAAACAACAGATGTTGGCAAGGATGTGGAGAAAAGGAAACACTCTTGCACTATTAGTGGGAATGTTAACGTGCAGCCATTCTGGAGAAGAGTATGGAAGTTCCTCAACAAGTTATAAATAGAACTACCCTATGACCCAACAATTGCACTATTAGGTACTTACCCAGAGGATACAGAAATACAGATTTGAAGGGATACGTGCACCTGGATGTTTATAGCATCATCATTAACAGTAGCCAAACTATGGAAAGAGCCCAAATGTCCATGGATTGATGAAGGGATAAAGATGTGGCAGATAAATACAATGGAATATTAGCTATCAAAAAAATGAAATCTTGCTCTTTGCAGTGACATGGGTGGGAGAGAGCTAGAGTGTGTTATGCCAAGTGAAGTGAGTCAGAAAAAGACAAATACTGTATGATCTTACTCTTGTGGAATTTAAGAAAGAAAATATGAACATATGGGAATGGGGAAAAGAAAGGAGAGAGCAAAACAAGCTATAAAAGACTCAACTATAGATTACAAACAAGGTTGATGGAGGGAGGTGGGTGGGGGATGGGTTACATGGGAGATGGGTATTAAGGAAGGTATTATGAGCGCTCAGTGTTGTATGTATGTATGTGTGTTGACAAATCACTGTATTCTACTCCAGAAACCAGTATTGCACTGTGTTAACCACCTAAAATGTAAATTTAAAAAAAATTTAAAAATTTAAAAATAAAAATAAAAGCTAATTAAATTACCCAAAAATAAAAATGAAAAGAAACAACGAGGACTGCCTAGGTGGCTCAGTCAGTTAAGCTTCTATGATCCTAGAGTCCCGGGGTTGAGCCCCCTTTTGGGCTCCCTGCTCAGAAAGGAGTCTGCTTCTGCCTCTGCCCTGCCCCTGCTCCATTTCTCTCTCTCTCTCTCTCAAATAAATAAATAAAATATTTTACAACAGAGTGCTTCAGGTTGCCTTTCTAGGTTCTTTTTAAAATTAAGCTTAGGGGGGCGCCTGGGTGGCTCAGTGGGTTGAAGCCTCTGCCTTCAGCTCCGGTCATGATCCCAGGGTCCTGGGATCGAGCCCCACATCGGGCTCTCTGCTCAGTGCAGAGCCTGCTTCTCTCTCTCTCTCTCTGCCTGCCTCTCTGCCTACTTGTGTTCTCTGTCTGTCAAATAAATAAATAAAATCTTTAAAAATAAATAAATAAAAAATAAAATTAAGCTTAGGGCGCCTGGGTATCTCAGTCCGTTAAGTGTCGGACTCTTGGTTTCAGCTCAGGTCATGATGTCAGGGTTGTGGGATGGATCCCCATGTCAGGTTTCCTGCTAAGTGGGGAGTCTACTGGAAGATTCTTCCTCTAACCTCACTCGTGCTCTCTCTCTCAAATAAATTTTAAGATTAAACTAAAATTTTTATTTCAGGTGCAGAGAATGTAGAACGAGTGCTGGTGACTGTTATCCAAGGAGCAGTTGAATATCCAGATCCAATTGCACAGAAAACCTGTTTTATCATCCTCTCCAAGTTGGTAGAACTCTGGGGTAAGAGGATTTAAAAAAATAAAAAAACAAAAAACTTCATTCCACAACCTGTTTCTTAAGACCCTTAGAGATGAAATGGAACCCTGGCTCTAACATAGACAGGAGCTGGGAGTTAACTGTCCCCAGGGATAACTAATTGACTTTCTTTTTATACAAGATGAAAATTTGAATTCTCTTGACAGGAGGTAAAGATGGACCAGTGGGATTTGCTGATTTTGTTTATAAGCACATTGTCCCCGCATGTTTCCTAGCACCTTTAAAACAAACCTTTGACCTGGCAGATGCACAAACAGTGTTGGTAAGCACCTAGGAATCTTTGTTTACCTTGTGTACATCTTGTGTATTCTAACTCACAATTTCTTTAATGCCAGGCTGACTATATTAGTCTCATTGCCATTATTTTTAACTAATTTCAAATTAGGATTCATTTTTCAAAGGTTGATATTTTCTCAGCCTTTTGTATATTCTTACTGAATCCTGATACTAAAGTTTCATATGTAAAATCCAGCTCTTTCAACTTTAACAGCCTCCATCTCCTCTTTTTATAGAACCTTGAAAGTGTACGTGATGTAAGCACTTACTAAAACTTGATTGAGTTACTAGTTTTCTACTACTTTCATTCTAAACCTTGTGCACAGTGGTTTTTTCCTGACCATTAAGAGTAACTTTCTTTTGCTTGGACAGTAGTTTCCCTAGATCTCATTTTCAGAATACTGATGTCAGGCAGAAACCTAGATTTTATGATTTGATACGCTGTGCATTAAGACAGCATTTTTAAATTTTTTTCCTTTTTCTATCCAACCCACTTATTCCATATGCCTGTCACTTTCCTTCCTCTGTCCCTTGTTTGGGAATAATTGTTAATGAGCAGTGGCCAGGGAAATAAAGAGACAAGTGGGATCAGTAACCAAAAATGAAGTGTATTAAAATACTCACACTTGTTTTTCATAGGCTTTATCTGAGTGTGCAGTGACATTGAAAACAATTCATCTCAAACGGGTAAGCCCTGCGTTGTGTGCCCCTTTGTTTTCATCATACATGGAGATTTGTTATGGTTTTAACTGTGTTTGACTTGTCTTGTTACTCTATCTTTTGTAAAAGTTGATTTAGTTCTTTTTTGAAGGTGAGGAAGAGGTTGAATGAAAGTAACAGTATCTGTTACTATCCTTTATGTTTCAGATAACAAGAAGTTTAAAATGTATGTTTGTTTTGGTTTGACAAATAATGTGAAAAATTGTAAAAAGATCCACGTTTCATGACTTAGTTGACTTTTTGCCAGATTTCTCCAAATTCTTAAGTATTATAAATGGTTAGAGTTCTTCACTACTTCAGAATGTTTTGTTCTCCTTGTCAATCTAATTGTTTGTAAAATTTTAAGTGATTCTGGGCTAAATCCAGTTGGTGACTTATTTACTTGGTACAGTATATTTTAGTAACATGAATTGATTGTGAACATTTAAAAATCAGGTACTGAGGTGCCCGGCTGGCTCACTCAGTGGAGCATGCAGCTCCTGATTTCAGGATTGTGAGTTTGAGCCTCCTGTTGGGCATGGAGGCTACTTTAAAAAAAAAATTTTTTTTTTTAAATAAAAATCAGATACTTTTAAAAAGAATAATTCCTGTCTCCAACCTTCTCAAAGCCAGGATGCCAACAAAGGACTGGCATTCCCACAGAGCAGCTTCTTCCTACCCCTCAAAAAAGTATTCATCAGTCTCCACACAGTCCACTCCCTCATTTGAACTTGAGTTTTTGATTCTGATAAAGATTTGGAGGGTTTTCATTTCTGCAGTAATTTCTCTAGGCCTGCTGTATGCTAGGGTGAAGAGTATGTGGGGACTGGGTGCAGGGCAGGTGTAACGGGAGCTGTATAAAGATGAGTTAAGTTTAAAAGTCCCCCAATATTTTTAGGACTTAGAATCAGGGGACACAATGTGTAAATAACTCAGTGGGTTAAGTACTTGAATAGAAATAAATTAATACATCTATATTAAATGTAATATTGTGAGACTAAAGATGAGCAAGTAATTTGGCTCTGATGGCAGTATGAGAAAACCATAGGATAGAAGTAGTCTTGGTTTCATTGTTGTTGTTTTTTTTTTTAAGATTTTTTTAAATTTATTTGACAGATCACAAGTAGGCAGAGAGGCAGGCAGAGAGAGAGAGGAGGAGGATGCAGGCTCCCTGCTGAGCAGAGAGCCTGAATGTGGGACTCGATCCCAGGACCCTGGGATCATGACCTGAGCCGAAAGAGGCTTTAACCACTGAGCTACCCAGGCGCCCCCCCCCCCTTTTTTTTAAAGATTTTATTTATTTGTCAGAGAGAGCGAGAGAGAGCACAAAAGCAGTCAGAGGCAGAGAGAGAACCAGGCTCCCTGCTGAGCAAGGAGCCTGATGCGGGACTCGATCCCAGGACCCTGGGATCATGACCTGAACAGAAGGCAGCGGCTTAACCAGCGGAGCCACCCAGGCGTCCCTTGGTTTCGTTTTTTGATAGGCTTTAGGACACATGTAGATTCATTGGACTGACAGGAGGAGGAGCTGTCATTCTGGGCAAAGTTAAGGAGGTATATGAAGACAGAGCAGACGTTGCCTTGTAGATTTGCTAGAAAATAATAGAATTGGGGCGCCTGGGTGGCTCAGTGGGTTGGGGCCTCTGCCTTCAGCTCAGGTCATGGTCCCAGGGTCCTGGGATCGAGCCCCGCATCGGGCTCTCTGCTCAGCAGGGAGCCTGCTTCCCTTCCTCTCTCTCTGCCTGCCTCTGCCTACTTGTGATCTCTGTCAAATAAATAAATAAATAATCTTTAAAAATAAAAAAAGAAAGAAAGAAAATAATAGAATTACCTGTTTAGCTAAAATGGGGAGGTAAAAGTCATAGCTAAAAAGTAAAACAGGACTAGGTGGTAAAAAAGCCTTGTGTCATATATGAAAAGTTGGGAAGTCAGTGGGCACTAGGGTTATAGTTGAGGATGGCTTGAAGCAGATTCAGAGAGCAGTTTGGAATATGGGTCTGAAGCAGTTAGAACTAAATACTGATTTTGGAGTCCACAGTGTATAGTCAGTGCAAAGTGGTAGGAATGAATGAGACTATCTAAGACCAGAATAGGAAAAAACCCTGGCTAAAGCAAGAGTTTAAGAGAAAGCTAGAAGTGTAACCAGAGGTATGAATGCTAAGAGAAAAAAAGTCATAAGAGAGGATGCTAGAAAGTTGAGGGGGGCACCTGGCTGGCTTAGTTGGTGAAGCATGTAGCTCTCAATCATGAGATTATGAGTTTGAGCCCCATGTTGGGTGTAGAGATTATTTAAAAATAAAATCCTTTAAAAAAAATAAAATAAAATCCTTTAAAAAAGGAAAATCAAGGAGGATGAAGAATGAATAGAAACAGTGAGAATGGTATTTGCAATTCCAAAATATTTGTTTGGTTTTTGGAAGCTCTAATTTAGACACACAGAATTGAATCAAACAGAATATTCTATTTGAAAATGTTTCCCTTGGTTCTATTTTCTCATTTATTCATTTGACTGATTTTCTCTTGAGGTACACATTTACTTCTCCTGATTTAAAAAAACAACAACAACACTCCATTTTTAAGTGAGAACAGTGGGGTTATATGAGGTGATGGGCAATGCAAGGGTACTAAATATAGGAGAGTACACTGAAGAAAAAGATGAAAAGCACCTGGCTGGCTCAGTCGGTAGAACGTGCAACTCTTGATCTTGGGGTTGTGAGTTCAAGCCCCACAGTGGCTGTAGGGCTTACTTTAAAAAAGAGAGAAGGGGCAGGGGGTGGTGAAATAACTTGCATTTTGCAGTGAAATGCAGCAAAAAAAAAAAAAAAAAAAGATATGGATATAATGCTAAGTAACGTTAACATGCAGTGAATGCTAAGCACTATTCTAAAAGCTTTATATTTCTTAACCCATCCACCCCTCACAATAACTCCATTTTTTGGATGGGGAAACTGAGACTCAGGTTAAGTAACCTCAAGTTACCAGAAATTTTGCAGAGTCAAGCCTCAAACCAAAGCAGTCTGACTCCAGACTATATTCTTCTTTTATAAGATTTTATTTATTTATTTGACAGCACAAGCGGGGGAGCGGCAGAGGGAGAGGGCGAAGCAAGCCCCCTCTGAGCAGGAAGCCCAGTGGAGGGCTCCATCCCAGGATCATGACCCAAGTCAAAGGCAGACGCTTAACCCACTGAGCCACCCAGGCACCCCCAGACTATATTCTTAATCATAATACCATACTGTTTTTGACATGTACATGTATCATTCTAACTTCTTTTTATGCATCATTAATATCAAGATAATTCAGTTATAATTATCTTTTGGTTTTCAGGGCCCAGAATGTGTTCAGTATCTTCAACAAGAATATCTGCCTTCCTTGCAAGTAGCTCCAGAAATAATTCAGGTAAGAGCCGTCAGAGCAGACATGCCTCTTAATTCAATTAAAGAAATAAGACTATGTAGTTCAACCTAAATATTGATTCAAGAAAGTTAAACTGCGGGGCACCTGGGTGGCTCAATAGGTTGAGCCTCTGCCTTAAGCTCAGGTCATAGTCTCGGGGTCCTGGGATCAAGCCCTGCATCAGGCTCTCTGCTCAGCGGGGAGCCTGCTTCCCCCTCTCTCTGCCTGCCTCTCTGCCTACTTGTGCTCTGTCTGTCAAATGGATAAATAAAACCTTTAAAAAAAAAAATTTTTTTTTTTTTTTTTTTTTTTTTTTAAAGAAAGTTAAACTGCATTCAGCTTGATGTTTCACTATTTACAGGATCACAGAGTTCAGACTTCAGGGGTACATGAAATTGAATGGGAGAAAATTATATTTTTATTTTTACTAACCTTTAACCAAAAGTTTAATTTCCTACCATTGTGTAGGTGACAAATCACAAATCACAGTAGCATTCACATTGCCTGTGACTTTGTCACCAGTAGAAATCACAGCTGTTTTTGTGTCACATTAGTTGTTCTAGGAATCTCACAATACTATTTATACTTCAGTATATTGAAATTATGAGTTCTGAAGATACACCACTAGATCTTGCTATCCGAGTCAGTCAGTAATCGTATTATTCCAGCACATATCAAAAAATTTTTTAATAACCATTTTGATAACCAAAGTTTCTTTTTTAATCCCATATATTGTAAATTATAAATTTTAAAAAGCATTCTATAAAGAGTCCAGTAGGCTCCCCAGATTGCCAAAGGGCACTACAATACACAAACCTATTGTGAAGATTTGTGCTAGGTAGTTTATTTTACATATGTGAAGCTTATCAGTGCTTACTTTCTAAAACTGAAACTATACTGTGAAGTATCTGGAAAGCAATCTTCCATTTTTACACTATTGCAGAGTAATTTTTTTAATGGCATTCGGTGATTTTCTTGGCATATAGTTACCTAGACTTGTCCAACAGCACATATATCTAATTGAGGTATCTAATTGAGGTATCAAAGTTTTGATTACAAATCTCTTCATCAGATTCTAAGAATTGTTTTTTCACCAACAGTGTTTTTAAAAAATTTTTATGCTATTTTATAAAAGACAATGAAAAGATTGATTGAAAAATACGATAGGTCTTACATAAGATTGATCATAAAACTCATTTTTAATGAATTTATGATCTTGTTTCATGACATACCATCTTTGAAGGTATTAATGAATTTTCTCAGCTATTATTTGTTACATAAGGAAGGTAATGTTTTAATGAAAGCAATAAATTGCTAATTACTCAATGATCTTAATGCCCATCAAAAATAGAAATACACCAGATTGTTAAGTAAAGCAAAATTATATTTCTATCTAATAATCTGATTATAAAAAATAAGCATCCCCAGTTTTCCTTTTTTCATTTGCCTTCTGACAATACCGTTAGCAGAATTCTATTAGACTTAACCTCTTTTTATTTTGGTCAAGCTCTGCTCAGTTACCACTCTTACTAGGTGAGAACAGTCAGAGCAATGTAGTTTTTGTTCCGTTCTTCCTTCTCAGGTATGAGTCAACCTTGTTTAGGAGAGCCATGCTCTCAAAAGTGAAAGCAACCTGTATCTGACAAGTATTACATTTGAAGATGCCATAGAACCTTTTTTGGTGAGGAGCTGTTCTAGTTGACTTTGATAAGTTATCATACTACTACTGTAGATTTAAAGCAACTTAAATGTCTTTTGACAGATGAATGGGTAAGTAAAATGTAGTATATACATACAATGGAATATTATTCAGCCTTAAAAGACATGCTCTCACGTGCTACAGCATGAATGAACATTGAGGACATTATGCTAAATGAAATAAGCCAGTCACGGAAAGAGAAATATTGTGTAATTCCACCTAAATGGAATATCTAAAGTAGTCCAACCCTTAGGAACAGAAAGTAGAATTGGTGGTGGCCAGGGGTTTGCAGGGGGAGGAGGAACTGATGGTCAGTGAGTATAGTTTTAGTTTTACAAGGTGAAAAGTTCTAGAGGTCTGTTGCACAACACTATGTATGTAGTTAATACTAATGTACTATACATACAAAAACAGTGGTTAAGGGACACCTGGGTGGCTCAGTGGGTTAAGCCCCTGCCTTCGGCTCAGGTCATGATCTCAGGATCCTGGGATCGAGCCCCACATCTGGCTTTCTGCTCAGCAGGGAGCCCGCTTCCCCCTCTCTCTCTGCTTGCCTTTCTGCCTATTTGTGATTTCTCTCTGTGTCAAATAAATAAATAAATAAAATCTTTTTTTTTTTTTTTAAACACAATTCAGATTTGGATTTGAATTACAGTGAATTTAATACAATTAGATTCATTCTCTTTCTCTCCTATCTCGGCCCCTCAGGAGTTTTGTCAAGCGCTTCAACAGCCTGATGCTAAAGTTTTTAAAAATTACTTAAAGGTAGGTATTTGGAAAACTTCTGTATCTTCATACCATCAGGTAATATTTTAGAGAGGAGAGAGAATACGTATTACAGGATACTGTGTCATACTGTGGCCTTACCAATCATTACTTATTTGGGGATGTCTTCTAAAACTTGCTTATAAAAATCTGTAGTTCTGGGGTGCCTGGGTGGCTCAGTGGGTTAAGCCTCTGTTTTCGGCTCAGGTCGTGATCCCAGGGTCCTGGGATCGAGTCCCACATCGGGCTCTCTGCTCAGCGGGGAGCCTGCTTCCCTTTCTCTCTCTCTCTCTCTCCCTGCCTCTCAGCCTACCTGTGATCTCTGTCTGTCAAATAAATAAATAAAATCTTAAAAAAAAAAATCTGTAGTTTTAAATGTTATATGTTAGAGTTTTCTATAAAGCCCCTTTCAGCTGAGTTCTTAGAAGAGATCATAAAAAGTGAGGTAAGCATACTGTGTACATGCTTGAACATACTATGAAAATGCCAGTCAATTTCCTTTTACAGTTTGTAATGTAATTAAGTAGGAAGTACAGGATTGAGACAGCAAGTAATGTTTAAGAACATGTGCCTAGGGTGCCTGGGTGGCTCAGTCATTGAGTGTCTGCCTTCGGCTCAGGTCATGATACCAGGGTCCTGGAATAGAGCCCCGAATCGGGCTCTGCTCAGCAGGGAGCCTGCTTCCCCCTCTCTCTCTACCTGCCTCTCTGCTTACATGTGATCTCTATCTCTGTGTCAAATAAATAAATCTTTAAAAAAGAGAGAGAGAGACGGGACGCCTGGGTGGCTCAGTGGGTAAAGGCCTCTGCCTTCAGCTGGGGTCATGATCTCGGGATCCTCTCTGCTCAGCAGGGAGCCTGCTTCCCTTCCTCTCTCTCTGCCTGCCTCTCTGCCTACTTGTGATCTCTGTCAAATAAATAAATAAATAAAATCTTTAAAAAAAAAGAGAGGGAGAATATGTGGCCATATTGAGTTGAAAGAAACTAAAATATAAAAACGAGTATGAGTTACTTGGTTATATCCTGTTTTTGAAACTTCTGAATTGTAAAACGGACAGAAAGAATCCTCAGATTGAGCAATCAAGGCTTTTTTACATTCATAAATTGAACAGATTTTTTATTTTAAATATTTATTTGAGAGAGAGCACATGGGGGAGGAGCAGAGTGGGAGGGTAAAGGAAGGGAAAGAATCTTCAGCAGACTGCACTTAGCATGGAGCCTGATCCAGACTTGATCTCCTAACCCTGAGATCATGACCTGAGCCAAAACCAAGAGTTAGATGCTTAACCAGCTGAGCTATCTAGGCGCCCCATAAATTGAGTGAATTAAAAAAAAAAAAACAACTCTGGATTGGGGTGCCTGGGCGGCTCAGTCAGTTGAGGGTCTGCATCCAGCTCAGGTCATGGTCCCAGAGTGCTGGGATCAAGCCCTGCATTGGGCTCCCTGCTCAGCGGAGAGCCTCCTCCATCTCCCTCTGCCTGCTGCTCTGCCTACTTGTGCTCTCTGTCAAATAAATAAATAAACTCAATCAGTCGGTAAATAAATAAAATAAAACCTCTCCAGGAATTCAAATTTACAATTTAAATCCATGAGGCAAAACTGTCTTGCTCTCACCCAGGTAGTCATTCATTACTCCATGAAGGCTTTTTATGTAACAGGTACTATGCTAACTGCTGAAAACAACCATATGAGTTACTTTCCTTGCCAATAAAGAGCTCATGTTTTGGAAGTAAAATTGCAGTGTGACAAGATGAACTGTTTTTTGTTTGTATTACCCTCATTCAACAAATTTGAGGACAAAACACTATGCTAAATATATTGGTAGCAGGTGACTTAATGAATAACCACCTGGTTCTTTTGTCTAAGGCACTCTGTAAAATTGATAAGTCAGGGCCTTTGCTGAGGAAGTAAGTGTGTGTCGTCCTTAACTTTGCTTCTGTAACATCTGTCCTTGTCCATTTTTTTCCCTGGTAGTAGTTTGTCAGCTTAAACTGATAGGAGTTTGTGAGAAGAAGATTAGAAGTTACTGTTTAAGATTGGGAACCCTCCCCACTGCCATTTCCCTATAAAATCGAAGTGCCTGTGGAGGTGATGTCCGTTATATAACTGATCCAGCTGGTGAAAGGACTCACAAAAATTGTAACTTTCTATTAAAGGGATCTGTAACAGCCAATCCAGGTACAGCGTTGCAGGCTTGTGCTCCAAACATAGTAATTCATCCAGCTGCATTTATAAAGTCTTCCTCCCAAGCCCAACTTTTTTTTCAGTGGGACCATTATCTCCAGGATAGCACTATTCTTGTTTTGGGGAAAGTGAAGTTCCATCTTTTGTGCCTACTCTGTTTAGATGTGATCGATCCTTAGATCTTGCCGATTCTCTCCTTCTCACTCTGAACTTGCTCTGTCTCCACTGCTGCTCCTCTGGTGTGGAGTTGGGTTCTCTCGTGCCGATATCCCTTCCCTTGTAGCCAAGCTGAGCTGTTGGAAAACCCTGAATAGTCCTCTAAAATTCATTCCCCTTATATTCTTCATAAACCTATACCGTTGATTAAAAATAAACTCATGTTTCTTAGTTTGACATTCAGGGTTTTTTGTTGTTGTTGTAGTTGTTGTTGTTTCCTATTTCTGGTATTAGACCACCTTTCTGATTTCTCTTGCTGGACTGGTCTTTGCTGTTCTTCAAAAATTCTGCCTCATTAGCAACCCTCCTCCTTTATGAATTCTACCCATTCTTTAGGCTTGCCTCAAGCTTGGCCTCTTTGTGAGACTTTGTTTTGCTCATGTAGTGATCATTCCTCTCTTCACTTAGTCAACAGATTATTTGTTAAATGAATGCCTGATCTGCTAGATGCTAAGGATACAATGATGAATACAGTCCTTCGTGAGTTTACAGCCAGTAGTCTTTCCAGTGCTCACTTAACATATATCTAACTATGTGGGCTCCTGGCTGGCTTACTCTCAGGATCATGAGTTCATGCCCCACAATGGGTGCAGAGATTACTTAAAAATAAAATCTGTATTTGAAAAAAACAAAAAACAAAAAACATGTATCTAACTATGGAAGGTAGTATGTAATATTGGACCAGTCACCAGCACAACCTCTAGCCTATTCATTCATACTCTCAAATGTTGAATTGCAAGTATTTTTTTTATAATCAAATAAATAGGGGCACCTGGGTGGCTCAGTGGGTTAAAGCCTCTGCCTTCAGCTTGAGTCATGATCCCGGGGTCCTAGGATCGAGCCCCGCATTGGGATCTCTGCTCAGCGGGGAGCCTGCTTCCCCCTCTCTCTCTGCCCGCCTCTCTGCCTACTTGTGATGTCTGTCAAATGAATTTTTTAAAAAACCTTTATAATCAAATAAATAGTAAATTCCTTAGGGGATAACAGCTGCTATCTTTAGCTTTGGTTTGTTTATTTCTTTCTCAAAATTTAATTGGCCTGTATTAGCTATGACTGTGTGCCAGTCAGCAAAAGGTATAAAGAGCATGTTTTCCTCTGACCACTTGAGTTCTCGCATTAGCGTTAATAACCGTATTTTCACTAGTTTCCCAACTAATGTCAACATAAGTTATCTTGAGATTTGATCAAATTGTCCAAAAAAGGAAGTTCTTGTACCATGTGTGGAGTTTTTTAAATTAACATATAATGTGTTATTTGCTGCAGGGGTACAGGTCTGTGCCATGTGTGGATTTATGCAGTATGTGAGATGTTCTAAATATTGATTTTATTTTACAAAAGAATAACTAGCACTTACTGACTTGGAACCATTCTTCAGATAAAAGGTGACATCTTCTGACATCAGTACTAATTGTACTAATATTTTATTTACAGGTATTCTTCCAGAGAGCAAAGCCCTAAGGACTGGATCTCCCTGTGCCTACTTTATGATCAGGAATTCCAGTTGATTTATAAGGAAGCAGTTTTGTGTGCCATTCACCCTGGTCTTTTTAACATTGCTTTAAGCTTATTGCAGTATATGTATTGGGATTTCTCTGTAAAATGGGTGTAATTTTCTCTGAATATAGGTATGTGACAACAAGAGAAGTTGCTTGCATGCCAGTGCAAATTTGTTCTATATAAAAATGCTGTTAAAAGATACAGCACGGTTATTCTAGTACCTTTTTTTTTTTTTTTTACTTGAAATGTTAAATCCTTTATAAAGACCATAGCAGGAAAACAGTGTACTTTTTTTTTCAATTGCTAAATATAAAATGTTTGAAAATTTTAATTTTCTTTTATGTGTGCTGTCTCAAAATATGGGGGGAATATAACAAACCAAAACTAATTTTTCGTAGATAGCCATTACATTTCTTTAAACTATTTCGATGCCAATGTGGGTTCTACAGAAGAGAATGGTTTCATAAATTAACTGATTTAAGAGTAGGTACCAGTGTTATACACTTTTTATAAAAAAATAAAAATAAATTTTACGTAGTGAAATCTACCAAGTCTTTTTTGATATTATTATAAGTACTTTAGTTTTATTTTCTCATCTCTTTCTGATTTTTCATTTAAAGAATTGCACATATAAGCTTATAGATGATTTATCTATGCTCCCAAAAGGTTACATGGAGCTTAATTCTCTCAGATTCTTTTTTTTTAAATGCTTTAAAAAGCCTATTTCAATCTAGTGCTAGAATTTAAAATCCAATTTTCTCCTCTTTTATTGGATTTACTTGGGACACTGTACCTATGCGTTAATGATGCTTACAAGTAGGTGCCCATTTAGTTAACAGAAGTACTTCTCCCTATTTTTATTCATAGCCCTGCAAGAAAGCAAGAGGAAAATAATAGTAAGTAATATTAGGAAATTAAGAGAGGAGGGATAAACTGAGCAGCAGAATTAAATTACTACAGTCATTGGGGAGGGTATGTGTTGTAATGAGCCCTGGATATTATAAGACTGATGAATCACAGACCTGTACTCCTGAAACAAATAATATATTATATGTTAACTGAATTCAAAGAAAGAACAATTACTACAGTCATTTAAATTTAAATTTCACAAGCTCAAGATTTTAGGTGAGGGTTGTTTTGGTTTTTTTTTTAACCTTTGGCCCATGTGGTTCCCCTCCCTAAAGTTTTCATGATGGCTTCAGTGGTCTATAAACTCCCTAAAACTATTCTAAATTATATACATAAATCTTTCTTGGCGATAATTGCAGTAGTGATTATAAACATTTTCCTTACATTGTAGAATAAAAGTACTAAACTAAATTAACTGTTAAACTAAATTAACTTTTAAAAAAAGGATGGATGAAATGTGTATTATACTTAAATAAAAATGTTTTTAAGAATAGGTAAGTGAGGGGGACCTAACTGGCTCAGCTGGGTAAAGCATAGGACTCTTGATCTCAGGGTCATGAGTTTAAGCCCCATGTTGGGCATAGAGCCTACTTTTTTTTCTTTTTTTCTTTTTTTTTTTTTTTTAAGATTTTACTTATCTAAAAGAGAGCCTGAGCAGGGGGAGGGGCAGCAGGAGAGGGGCAAGCAGACCCTGCTGAGCGCTAGCTTGATAGGGGACCAGATCCCAGAACCCTGAGATCATGACCTGAGCCACCCAGGCACCCCCATAGAACTTACTTTTAAAAAATAAATTCTCCCTAAAAAAAAAAAAAAAAAAAAAAAATGGGATACCTGGGTGGTTCAGTCAGTTAAGCATCCTATTCTTGATTTCGGCTCATGTTATGATCTCAGGGTCGTGGGATCAAGTCCCACATCAGGCTCTGTGCTAAGTGTGGAGCCTGCTTAAGATTCTTTATCCCTTGGGGCTCCTGGGTGGCTCAGTGGGTTAGGCCTCTGCCTTCGGCTCAGGTCATGATCTCAGGGTCCTGGGATCGAGCCCCACATCGGGCTCTCTGCTCAGCGGGGAGCCTGCTTCCCCCTCTCTCTGCCTGCCTCTCTGCCTACTTGTGGTCTCTATCTGTCAAATAAATAAATAAAATCTTCAAAAAAAAAAAAAAAAAGATTCTTTCTCCCTCTCCCTCACCCCCCACCCCCACTCGCTCACAAGTGCTCTCTCTCTAAATAGAGAAATTAAAATGGGTATGTGAAAGCTTGAGTGTTCCATTGATAAGTTTCTTGTACTGTAAAAAAGATCATGGCATCTAGTGCAATAGCACTAATTTTTCAAAGTATACTAACAAGTCAGCATAGTGCTTAAGAGCTAAGGCAGGTTGCAGATTTAAGTAGGTTCAAATAACAGTTCTACTAGTCACTGGTTTTAAAAAGTTTAAGTAATTTAAATAACTTCTCCATATACATTTCCACATCTGTAAAATGGGGGAGATAATTGTAGCTACCTCACAACCAAGAATTTAAGTATGAATAGCTTCTTATACTACCTGCGCACGAAGGCTTCGTTCGTATTAGCTATGATCGCTGTACTATTAGTTCCATATATGTAAAGATGACGCCTCCTTTTTCCCTGTTTAAAGCCCTTCAAAAGATTGTGTATGTTCAGGATCAAGAGAAAACAAAACATGGAAATTAAGAGTCTGCAGTAGAAGATAAACTTCATGTTCTATAGTCATGTATAATACCCATCTTTCCCTGAAGTTACCCAGAGCACCATTTTTTAGGGAGTACCATAGCAATTAGGAAATTCTGCTTCCTCATGAATTACTTACTTGTATTTAGTTTCCAAAAATAAGCCCCCAAATAATTGTCACAAGAGTGAATCTCACCTCTTGAAAGGTGAGGTCACTAAAGCAAAGACGGATTTGTGTGGCTTGACTATGGAATAGCAAGGGTTTTAAGATGCCTGGTCTAGTTATGTGCCTAACAGTTTATTTAAAGTCTTAAATGTTAACGTTAATTGGTTCACAAACAGTTTTACCTTTAAGAAAATACCTGTGGTATTTCAGTGATAAATAATTTGGTAAATATGTGAATCAAGGCCTTTGGCTCAGCTAATTACATTTTCTCCCATAAAACTTTTGAGCTGTAGGTCTTGCTGTTGTAAGGAACCTGGACAGGTCCCTTCTTGGTGTTAGATGCAGAACTGAAATTGGTTGGAATTGTAAGCAGTAAATAGATTTGTTGTTAGAATGGTTCCACCTAACATTGGTTAATTAAATGGTTTATTTTAACATTGTTTAAAAGTCTAATAAAGTAACTTCCTTTGTAACAACGCATTACTGTGGACTTTTGTTATTTCCATTGTGCAAGGAACATAACAGACTTACCTTATGGGGCGGGGGAACGTGCTTAGAGTCAGTATTTGGTGGGGAGAGTTGGGACTGCAAACCCAGATGTGTTCCATTCAAAAAGCCCCTGGTTTCCTATTTCATTCCTGGTTGCTGTAGTTCTCAACTGGGAAGAATTCTTTCTCGTCAGTCTTTCAAGTTTAGCCCTGAAACAACCGGAGTGTCTCTGACCTCTCCCTGTGTTGAGAAAGGCTGCAGTGCAGTCAGTGGGCAGAAGGAATCACTCTAGGGAAGAGCTGCTTGAGATCCTGGAGGCACGAGTATTCAGGACCTGATTTCAGTCAAGTTCTCCAATACTGCCATGTTCCAAATACTGTATAAAGAGGGAGTTAAGACAACTTTCATTCCTGACTTCCTCACTCAACGCAAAAAAAAAAAAAAAAAAAAAAAAGTAAGGAATTAAATGAGCTTATTTACATTAAGAATTGCACGTCTGGATTATTCTGAGGCGATCATGGGACTCCACTGCAGCCAACACAGCCTTTAAAACACTTTGAGAGGGACGCCTGGGTGGCTCAGTTGGTTAAGCAGCTGCCTTCGGCTCAGGTCATGATCCCAGGATTCTGGGATCGAGTCCCACATCGGGCTCCTTGCTCGGCAGGGAGCCTGCTTCTCCCTCTGCCTCTGCTTGACACTCTGTCTGCCTGTGCTCCCACGTGCTCTCTCTCTAACAAATAAATAAAATCTTTAAAACACTTTCAGATATCCGTCCAGACTATGTTACTCCCCCAGGAACAGCTTCGCACGTGTCCAGCATTCTGCACACCTGTGACTATTAGAATGTTTGCAATCAGTTCAATGTCTGTCTTCCCCACTGTCACCGCACGTCGCGCTCTGTCGGTGGCTCTCGAGGACGGGGCGGGATTTGCAGTTCTGGGAAACCGAAACTGCTCACTGCGCAGGGCTCCCTAGCTTCACCCTTAGGGTGAGGGAGGGGCAGGCAGAGGGTGTGGACCAGTTCCGACTCCAGGCAACCCCCAGTCTCCCCGCCCCTCTCGACGAAGAACGTGGAAACCAGCAGCCCCACCAGCCCTGGCCGCAGGGTAGGCGGCGGAGGCCGAGGCCCGTCCGGCGGACGTGCGCACGCGCACCGGAGCGCGCCGGCCGTCGGTCACGTGGCCCCCGGCCAGGGCTCGCGAAGCCGGAAGTGTCCCGAGGCTCACGGAGGCCGCGGGAGCCCGCTGGAGGTGGTGCGACGGAGACCGGGCGCGGTAAGTGGGGCGGCGCGGGCAGAGGGGCCGAGCCGCGCGGGGCACGAGCAGGGAGACCCGCAGGGGCTGGCGCGGAGCGCTCCCGCCCCCTGTGGGAAATTGGGATGCTGAGTCAGAGCGGGGGCGGGGCGGGCGACCCGGGAAGCCCAGCACCACCGGAGGCCGAGCCCTGCCGGGACCTTGGCTGGGTGGACGCCTCCCGCCCCGGTGTTTGGGGCGTCCGAAACCCGGTAGAATGGTCGTGCGGGCCCGGTCCCTTCCACCTCTACTTCTCACCCCCCTGGGCGGCCCTCTGACCGGGGCCCTCCCGGGTCAGCGTTCAGCGACGTTGGGCACGAAGAAAGAGGTGGTGCTCATTACCCGGTATGGGCCCTGGCCGCCCCGGAGAGACGGATTCCCCCCTTTTTTTTAAAGAGTTTGACAGCTTTCTACCGCTTTATGAGCGTTGACACGAACAGCAGTGTTCAAATGGTTTGATTTTACAGATGATTCAGGAGACGTTTCGTTAGGGTTTTAGTGATGGTAACGGCGGGGATTGACTAACTGGAAGCTGGAAGCAGAGGACGTCTATTAGTATACACACATATAATGTGAATTCCCAAACATTTCCTTTGGGAAATTGCTTACGGGTTTATCTTCAGTCCGTTTCCCAGGCATTTTCAGTAGATGGCTTCAAAACAAGGTCTACCCGTTAACTGTCCAGTGCATAACCAAAGACCCACTTTTTTCACTCTAGAACGCTGGATTATTAACATAGTGGTAAGAGTTTGGAAATCCTTGAACTTTGTCCAGATGCCTGTCATCAAACTTGTTTTCATCCATAGACAAATGGTATCTTTCGTTTTGGACAGTATGAGGAAGTAGGCTTAAGGCAGGCACTAGTAACATACTTGTTGAGTGCCTACCTATGGTGTATCAAAATTTGGGGAAGATTTAAAAAGCAAACATCTTGTGGATGCGCTGAGTCATGTTTTAGCATGCTGTTATTGTGGGTTTATTGGAAGATAGTTTCAAAAGACATTTCCCCTCATCATTGTGAAACTAGTCTTAAATCTTCATATAGAGAGCAGATATCTTAGCTGATAAAAGTGCTTATATATTATTCACTAGGTACGTGTGGGTACCTGACTACACTATTTTACATTTACAGTTACCTCAGCACAGTTACAGTAATTAGGGAAGGTTTTTCATTATTGAAAAATATTTGAAAATACTGAAAAGATAGTTGATATTATTAACCTCAGCTGACAGATGTGTATTCCTTGTGAGAAGTGTTTCTTATTTTTATTGCTTATTTCCAATAAGTTGCTGTTTAGATAACATTCCTTATCTAAATTAGATGGATGGTAAAATTATATATCTTAATTGTGGGAGGCCACGGTAAGGCTTGAGACGAGAACCAAACCAGGCCCTGACTTGTGCCTCCTTTAAAGGCTGAATAGCCAAGCAAAAGGCTTAGGTCGATAAAGTCTAGTAGCACTGAGAAAGGGTCTGTGCTATGTGTTGCGTGCTCGCCTACGTGACTTCCCACACATTTGCTAGTCAGATAGAGACGATTTGGCCGGGGTCAGAAATTCTTGGCTGGTCCTTGCTGTCCTTGCACCGGCTATAGACTACACCACTGTAAGACTGTGCTGTGCTTACATAAACTATGTCTTGAGTGGCCTTGAAGTCAGTACATCTGGCACTAGAGGGTCTGCTATTGGTGCTTGGGAAATAGATAATGGGAAAGCTTGAAGGATTTTCTGTGCATGTTACAAACTCTTTAGTAATCAGCTAAAAACAGATACTTTCTTATGATTGTTTCTGTTAGCTATATAATGCCTTGCTGCCTTGAATAAAATTGGCACTATTGGACATCCTCCTTGGTGCTCCTCCTGCCCCCATCTCTTTGTCTCTTAATTTCTTTTCAGCATCCTCTTACCCTCTCGACCCTGGTCGATTTGTCGCGCCGGCTGCGACACTTAATATATAAGATTATTGAAAATGGACCATTCTTTATGTTTCTAATCCTTCTTGGAATATTGGTAGTCATTAATTCATCACTGAATACCTAGTCTGTTCTAATGGACTACAAAGGGATATCAGGATCTGATTTGATCTGATATTACAGCAGATTTAATGTGGCATGGTGAGAATATTGTTTATGCTACTAATTTTTATTCCAACATGGAGCTCAAGTATTTTTAATATCCTTGTAGTAATGTAGTTTTCCAGTTATTAAAGGAGAAGGCTAGGAAGGGGTGGTGCTTTTTTTTAAAATCAATTTTATTTTTTAGAGCAGTTTTAGATTTAGCAAAATTGAGCAGAAGATACAGAGATTTTACTTAATACATAATAGCATCCACTTGCTTATTTTTTAAGACTTTGGTAATATACACCTAATATGTGTATATTTATTACTTGGAGATTGGACAGATTATCCTTAATTTCACAAGAGTTAGCAGCCTTTCAAGAATAAAAACTTTTGCATCTTTCCATTATGATTGTCAGGCACCATGCAGATGAAATTTTACCTTATGGAAATGTTATGCCATGGCAACAGTTGTTTTCATTAGTGTAGCCCTGCCCTTAAAGAAACAAAGCAATTCTTTTCTATACTTCTGTTATATTTTACTTTATGACTTTAAAACACCTTATAATTCATCACAGACTAATCTTTCAAAACTTTTGAAGGAGATAAGTGGCCAGTATCACTCTCCTGAGAAAGATAAAATTAGAAGGGAAATAGGTATTTTATACCGCCCTGGGATAAGTGAGTTAAAGTGAGTATATAAGATGTCATTGGTTAATGTTTTTTTCAGAGCCCACATGACATTTTAGTCTTTAATATTGTTGGAAGCTTAGATTTTTACATTAGACTGCACTTTTCAGTTTAGCAATAACTAAGTGATGATCTTACTGGAGACTAAAAATAGCTAACATTTGTTCCTTAAATGTGTTGTTCCCTTAAAACAACATGCACTTTTTTTCTTCTCTCTTAGTTTAACAAGAACTCCTGACCAAGCCGAGATGCAGAGCACTTCTAATCATCTGTGGCTTTTATCTGATATTTTAGGCCAAGGAGCTACGGCAAATGTCTTTCGTGGAAGGCATAAGGTTGGTTCAGAGAAAACTGTGAAGGCTTTTTATCACTGTATATGTTCTCTTTTGGGAAGCACACTTGTACTAAAATGTGAGACTTGATGAGACTCGATGTTTTCGCTTACCAAAGAGAGTTCTTGTTTTTGTGGTTCAAGTATAGCTTGTGTTAGAGTTAGTGATACCTACCTGATAGTGGCAGAGGTTATGTGTTGGGAGTGGAGAAAAAGAGATTGGTTTAAAAAAGGGACTAGGAAGATTGGTGTTGTGCCTTTTGATTCTTTCCCCAACCTAGTCCTCGTAGTGAATGACCTCACTAGCAGAGAAGTTCCTTATGGCAGTGAGTGCATTGGGGTGGGCTGCAGATGAAGGAAGTATTCAAAGGCAGATGTATAGTTTGAGGGGAATCCACAGATGATTCTGATATGCTGTATTACAGTTTCATGTCCGAGCAAACAGCATCCTACAAGGTAGATTGAAATTAAAAGAGATTATCAGCAAGGAGCCCACACTTCAAAGGTATGAGGTAAACAGAACTTGTTAGTGGAAGTGAGAATAGAATAAAAGGCTAATCTTGGAGGCACTTCAAGAACCAAAAAAGAGGGACGCCTGGGTGGCTCAGTTGGTTGGATGACTGCCTTCGGCTCAGGTCATGATCCCGGGGTCCCGGGATCGAGTCCCACATCGGGCTCCCAGCTCCATGGGGAGTCTGCTTCTCCCTCTGACCTTCTCGCTCATGCTCTCTCTCACTGTCTCTCTCTCAAATAAATAAATAAAATCTTAAAAAAAAAAAAAAAAGAACCAAAAAAGATTTTCTGTCAGATTCTATATTGGAAGATGAAATTAAACATAATTAAAATAACTTAAAATAAAGAAATTTAAGATCATTAAAGTTTCTATTCTGGAAAGGAAGCTGGAAAAATAATAGGGAAAAAATCTTTTATAATGCAAATAATCCACTAATTTTTCAGCACTGTGAACTCTTTTTGACTAAATGATATTCGGAGACTTTTAAGTTCTTATTTTCAGAAACAAGAGCTTTAAATATTTGAGTAAGGAGGAGTTTCATGTTTTCCTATAGCTGTGTGATTGCCAGTCAGTTCTGTCAGAAAGAATAAGATAAGCATTCAGAGGGGAGGGGCTGTTTCCTCTGAGGAGAGACGCTGACTGTAAACAGCCTCTGGTTCGTAGCTACTGAATCAGAAGTGTCATACAGCTTTTAGCCTTTTTCCCTCAGATTCCAGAATTGTCCACAGGTTCTGGGTTCTTTATCAAGTCCATATGGTCAACTTTGGATATTCCTGCCCTAGAAATTGTTTTTGTTCTATGCCCTGTGCCAAGAAGAAAAGAAAATGGGTGGTGACACAAGATTCAGTGTTGAGACCACATCTGTCTGTCTGTCTTCCTGTGACCCAAATTAACTTAACAAACTTTAATAATCACTTGGTACGTGACAGGCACTGTGACGGATCTAGTGAACATAACCGCAAATAACGTGCAGTTCCTTCCCACAAAGAGTTTTGGGTTTAGCTGGTGTTGGAAAGGATGTAAATTGGAAACTGATGGAATAATAGGTAGTCAGTAGTGACAGAAATTAGGGGAGGCATATTCCATGTATTCTGGTCCTCTTTCCTTCCTTAGATACTTGGTGTCCTTCATTTAAGTTCCTATATATAGTAGGCATTCTGCAAATGTTTGTGGAATAAAAGAATGAAGAATGAGGACAGATTAGACCACCCTAAGATAACCCAAAGTTCTTCTTCAAAGGGAACAGAAATGTATTTTATCCCATATAGTCAGAAGGCCTAAAATAAGGATTTGAGAGTCATAGGAATTTACTTAAAAGACTGTGAAGAGTCAGTTTAATATTCAGTCCCTAGTATTCTTCCCACAGATGTATTTTGAGAAATCATGTTTGTTCTTAGTGACATCAATTTCAGAGGTTTAGGACTATGCCTGAAAAATCCCGCTTGTCCTTAACTATTTAAGAATTTTTTTTTCCAGGGTGCCTGGGTGGCTCAGTGGGTTAAGCCTCTGCCTTTGGCTCAGGTCATGATCTAGGGTCCTGGGATCGAGCCCCACATTAGGCTCTCAGCTCAGCAGAGAGCCTGCTTCCCCTATCTCTCTGCCTGCCTACTGTGATCTCTCTCTCTCTGTCAAATAAATAAATAAAATCTTAAAAAAAAAAAAAAAGATTCTCTCTCTCCCTCTGCACTTCTTCTTTTTTTTTAAAGATTTTCTTTATTTATTTACTTGACAGACAGAGATCACAAGTAGGCAGAGAAGCAGGCAGAGAGAGAGGAGGAAGCAGGCTCCCCACTGACCAGAGAGCCCGATGCGGGGCTCGATCCCAGGACCCTGGGATCATGACCGGAGTTGAAGGCAGGGGCTTTAACCCATTGAGCCACCCAGGCGCCCCTCCCTCTGCACTTCTAAAAAAAAAAAAAGAAGAAGAAGAAGAATTTTTTTTTCCTCTCCCCCTTTTTAAAATTAATTGTTTTTATTAACTTATAATGTATTATTTGCCCTGGGGTAGAGGTCTGTGAATCATCAGGCTTACACACTTCACAACACTCACCATTTTATTTAAGAATTTTTTTTTAAGGTTTTATTTATTTATTTATTTGACAGAGATCACAAGTAGGCAGAGAGGCAGGCAGAGAGAGAGAGGAGGAAGCAGGCTCCCCACCGAGCAGAGAGCCCGATGCAGGGCTTGATCCCAGGACCCTGAGATCATGACCTGAGCCAAAGGCAGAGGCCTAACCCACGAGTCACCCAGGCACCCCTATTTAAGAATTTTTAACCATGATATTAGTTAGACCTTTTTGTATTACCGCCTGGAATGACCAAATTTCCAAATTTACTATTTGTTATTCAAAGTATATTACTTCCGTAGTCTGTCTCTTTCTCATTGAGCTGTTTTTAGTTACTAGTGTATGTGATGAATGTGTATGTATATGTTCATCATGATGAAGTTAGGGGCACCTGGGTGGCTCAGTGGGTTAAGCCTCTGCCTTTGGCCAGGTAATGATCCCAGGGTTCTGGGATTGAGCCTGCTCAGCAGGGAGCCTGCTTCCTCCTCTCTCTCTGCCTGCCTCTCTGCCTACTTGTGATCTCTGTCAAATAAATAAATAAAATCTTAAAAAAAAAATTATGGTGAAGTTAAAGGGAAGAGCTATAGGAAGGATGTGTTGATTTTCCTATATGTATACATTTAACCCTTAAACAATGTGGGTTTGAACTGTGTGGGTCCACTTATATGTGAATATTGTCTTCAATACATACAGTACAGTACTGTAAATATATTTTCTTTTCCTTATGATTTCTTATAACATTTTCTTTTCTGGCTTTATTATAAGGATACATGTAACATACAAAATATACACTAATCAATTGTTTATATTCTCAGTAAGGCTGCAGCAGTAAGCTATTGGTAGTTAAATCTTTGGAGAATCAAAGGTAAATATGGATTTTTGACTGCACAGGGGGTCAGCACCCTTAACCCTCATTGTTCGAGGGTCGGCTATATGTAGATCCCAACTGCATGGAGATCCTTTAAATATTCCTCCTCTATGCTTTGAGTTAGGGACAGTGAATGACAGGTGACTGTGCAGTTGAATAAAGGGAAAACAGTACATTCCCACACATATGCCAGTAATCTCACAGGTATGATTTGGACTACAAAAGTATGGAAAATGCTAGCCTGGATCACAGTGGGCACTTTGCAGTATTGTATTATTTTCCCCAGTTGCTCCTCTGTTAGGATTCTCCTAATTTTAGATTAAGTTGAAAATAAGTATCCTCAAGAGAAATCTTGTGGTATATTTTGGTAGATAGATTTAGATAGTTAGATTTAGCAGTGTTCTTACTCTGGTTGAACAAATAGGAAAACAGTGTAATTAAACTGTGGTTTGGTTGTTATTCTATTTTCATATTGTCTGAAAATGGGTGGTAAGCTAGAGTGAGGGAGGTGTGATCATGTCACATAGATTGTGGTCTCCAAATAGTGATCTTGATGAGAGGTTGTGAAGCAGTTAAATGTTTTTTTTTTGTTGTTTTTTGTTGTTTTTTTTTTTAAGATTTTATTTATTTATTTATTTATTTGTCAGGGAGAGAACAAGCACACAAGCGGGGCAGAGCGGCAGGCAGAGGTGGAGAGAGAAGCAGGCTCCCTGCCGAGCAAGGAGCCCGATGGGATGCAGGATTTGATCCCAGAACCCTGGAATCATGACCTGAGCCAAGGGCAGCGGCTTAACCGACTGAGCCACCCAGGCGTCGCAGGCAGTTAAATGGTTTTAAGAGAAAAGATCATGAGATTCTGACTAAGAAAAAGATTGTCAGCTTCTGAGGTGATTTTAGCTATGAGCAGTGAATCTGTGTGGAAAGCTATGGAAAGGGCATCAAAGCCGGCATAGCACGGAGATCCTGACAGACAGGCAGCCATGAAATATCTTTAGGCAGGTGGTGCTTAAACCCCAAAGTCAAAGAGGAAATGATCTTTCCACTTGCTCCAGGGAAGTTCAACCTTGGATTATGGGAAAAGTAAGATTAAACTCAAAGAATCTGGACTGACCACCAAGGAGAGGCTTGCCACTTAGAATGACTGGGAGGAGGTGAGAGGGTCTGGAAGAGAGCCTTAAAGCAAAGTTAATATGAAGAATATAAGAAGGTGATGTTTACCTGAAATTAAGCATTTGCACCTCTAAGAGTGCCTCCCAGCTACAGTTGTGCATTGTAATTTTCTTTGCAATCTACTTCAGTATTCCATGAGAGAGTGAGAGTGGGGTGCTGCAGGTACATCCATAGAGAAAAGGAAATGTCTTTGATCCTCTAAGAGAAGGCTCTGTAAAGAAACAATCTTGGGGTACCTGGGTGGCTCAGTGGTTAAGTGTCTGCCTTTGGCTCAGGTCATGATCCCAGGGTCCTGGGATTGAGCCCTGCCTTGGGCTCCCTGCTCAGCAAGAAGCCTGCTTCTCTTTCTCCCACTCCTCCTGCATGTGTTCCCTCTCTTGCTGTGCCTTTCTCTTTCAAGTAAATAAATAAAATCTTTAAAAAGAAAAAAAAAAAAAGAAACAATCTGCTCTAGTCATCTAGGTGAAGTTGCAGAAAGATCTCCAAGGCAGCAGTGTTGCAATCCAGTGAGGATAGGCTACTTGAACCTGACCAACTCCAGCTTCTACTTCCATACGCACATCTGCACACACACAGTATTACAGCTAGGGAGTGGTGTTTTTCTTTTTTTTTTTTTTTTTTTTTTTTAAAGATTTTTTTTTTTATTCTCTGACTGAGAGAGAGGGAAGAGAGAGAAACATGCACAGGGGGAAGGGTCAAGGAAAAGGAAGAAGCAGGCTCCTCACCAAGCATGGAGCCCAACATGGGTCTTGATCCCAGGACCCTGGGATCATGTGAGTCAAAGGCAGAGGCTTAACCGAATGAGCCACCCAGGCACCCATTTTTCTTTTCCTTGACCCTTGACCCTTTTCTTTTCCTTTTTTTTAAGATTTTGTTAATTTATTTTGAGAGAGAGAGTGCACATGTGTGCAATTGGGGGGAGGGGCAGAGAGAGAGAATCTTAAAGCAGACTCCCCACTGAGCGTGGAGCCTGATTCAGGGCTTAATTCTATGACCCATGACATCGTGACTGGAGCTGAAACCAAGAGTAGGGCACTTAACTAACTGAGGCACCCAGTTGCTCTGGAGAATTTCTTAACGGTTAATTTCATTACTTTGAGGTTTTTGTTTTTTTGAGATTTTATTTGTTAGAGGGAGAGAGAACATGAGCTGGGAGAGCTGCAGGCAGAACAAGTAGAGGGAGAAGCAGGCTCCCCACTGAGCAGGGAACCTGATGCAGGACTGGATCCCAGGACCCTGGGGTGATGACCTGATCCAAAGATGGACGCTTAACCAAATGAGCCATCCATGCATCCCTATTTTGAGCTTCTTAGTGAAATTTTGTATATGGAGTATAGTTTTCAATCTCTCTTTTCCTGTTTTGTTTAAATTATTAAGCCCTGGAGAAACCCTTCTAAAATACTACTTTCCTATCTAAAATATACTTTCACATTTGATATTACTAGAGCTCTTCTTATATGTGACTGTCTTTGCCTCATATAATGGAAGCTTTTTCTTTTTTTTTTTAACTTTTATGTATTTGTTTATTTTTAAGTAGACTATAGGTCCAGTGTGGGGCTTGAACTCAAGACCCTGAGATCAGCAGTTGCGTGCTTTACTGACTAAGCCAGCCAGGCACCCGTGGAAGCTTTTTAATTTGAAAGAAAGCCTTTACTTCATTTCGAAGCATACAATTTGAGAGAAATTTGGAGCAGCTGACCAATTGATTTTAGCTTTTAAAAAAATCAAGAGCTCTAGTACAGTTACCTATGCTTAAAAAATATTTGGGTGTTCTGTAAGATAAATAAGTTGCTATAGTTAGTTCTAATAGTACCTTTTAATCTTCTTTATAATACTATAGATAAATAAAATCTTTCTCTCTTTTTTTTAGAAAACTGGTGACTTATTTGCTATCAAAGTATTTAATAACATAAGCTTCCTTCGTCCAGTGGATGTTCAAATGAGAGAATTTGAAGTGTTAAAAAAACTCAATCACAAAAATATTGTCAAATTATTTGCTATTGAAGAGGAGGTAAGTAGTCAAGCTTTAGTTAATCTTATTTATTGTAATTATTGCAATCCGGGAGAAATGACCTAATATAAAAAATTGTTTTATAAACAATGAAGTTTTTTAAGTGATGAAAATTAGAGCTCATCTAACCAAATATCCTGTCCTCAAAGATTTTTTTTTTTGTCCTCAAAGATTCTTTTTTTTTTTTTTTTTAAGATTTTATTTATTTATTTAACAGACAGAGATTACAAGTAGGCAGAGAGGCAGGCAGAGAGAGAGGAGGAAGCAGGCTCCCCGCTGAGCAGAGAGCCCGATGTGGGGCTCGATCCCAGGACCCTGAGATCACGACCCAAGCTGAAAGCAGAGGTTTAATCCACTGAGCCACCCAGGCGCCCCGTAATAAATAAAATCTTAAAAAAAAGATTTTAGGGGCACCTGGGTGGCTCAGGCCCTTAAGCGGCTGCCTTCTGTTCAGGTCATGATCCCAGTCTCCTGGGATCGAGCCCCGAATCATCGGGCTCCTAGCTCAGCGGGATGCCTGCTTCTGCCTCTTCCACTCCCCCTGCTTGTGTTCCCTCTCTCGCTGTGTCTCTGTCAAATTAATAAATAAAATCTTTTTTTTTAAGATTTTATTTATTTATTTGACAGAGATCACAAGTAGGCAGAGAGGCAGGCAGAGAGAGAGGAGGAAGCAGGCTCCCCGCTGAGCAGAGAGCCCGATGTGGGGCTCGATCCCAGGACTCTGAGATCGTGACCTGAGCCGAAGGCAGAGGCTTTAACCCACTGAGCCACCCAGGCGCCCCTGTCCTCAAAGATTCTTGAAGAGATATAACAATGGAAATAAAGTATCATGGAATCAGAAAAAGTAGTATATTTCTTATACTAGGCTGTGGTTACCAGTATTTTTACTAGAAATAAAAACTGAGCGGTTAAATTGACATAATTATAAAAGGAGCAAGTCAAACAATACGAAGAAGGCTTTGTAAAAGAATAAAAATCCTAGGAATCCAGAAATTAATACAGTATATAAGTACATACTGTATACGTTAATACAGTATATAAAAGATACAGTTGACTTTAGGAAGAAACTGAAAAGAAGAAAGTCATTAGGAAGAAAGAAAGAATGTCATTAAAAAGATGTTCATTGCTGCCCTGTTTATGATAAAGAATGGTTAAATAAGTTAGAATATGTGATGGATAGTTACTCAGTTTGTTACACTCGAGGTTAAGAATGTAGCCATCCAGGGACACCTGGGTGGTGCAGTCGTTCAATGGCCGCCTTTGGCTCAGTTCATGATCCCAGGGTCATGGGATTGAGCCCTACATTGGGCTCCCTGCTTGGCAGGAAGTTGGCTTCTCCCTTTCCTACTCCCTCTGCTTGTGTTCCCTCTCTCATTGTGTCTCTCTCTGTCAAATAAATAAATAAAATCTTTAAAAAAAAAAAAAAAAAAAAAAGAATGTAGCCTTCTACCTGCCAGGTTTGTTCAAGATCTCTGATAGCAGCTGCAGAAGAGTTTGGCATACTGTACAAAGAGAACAGTCCCCAGAAGACTGTGCTTTTTCAGACACTAGCTGCAAGTTCAACGGTCCCCTAGGGCTACCATCACATCAGACCAGCTGGCTACAAATTTGGGGCTCCCCATGACTGTCCCCAGATTTTTTTTTTAAGATTTTATTTACTTATTTAACAGGGAGAGAGATAACAAGTAGGCAGAGAGACAGGCAGAGAGAGAGGGGGAAGCAGGCTCCCTGCTTCCCCAACTCAGGGCTCGATCCCAGGACCCTGGGATAATGACCTGAGCTGAAGGCAGAGGCTTTAACCCACTGAGCCACCCAGGCACCCCCCAGATTTGATAATATGTTAGAATTTTGAATGACTCAGGATGCCTGGGTGGCTCAATCAGTTAAGTGTCCAGCTCTCTTTTTTTTTTTTTAAGATTTTATTTATTTATTTGACAGAGAGAATGACAGTGAGAGAGGGAACACAAGCACAGGGAGTGGAAGAGGGAGAAGCCAGCTTCTTGCCAAGCAGGGAGTCGGATTCAGGGCTCGATCCCATGACCTTGGGATCATGACCTGAGCCAAAGGTAGATACTTAACAACTGAGCCACCCAGGTGCCCTGAATGTCCAACTCTTGATTTCCACTCAAGTCATGATCTCAGGGTCCTGGGATTGAGCCCCACATTGACCCTCGCACTCTGGTTTCGGTTCTCTCCTTTTTCCCCTGCCCCTCCCCCCTGCTCATATGCTCACGCTTTCTAAATAAGTAAGTAAGGTCTTAAAAAATAAATGTTGAATGACTCAGAGAACTCAGGAAAGGAGTGTTGTTACAGTTTTATTCTAGCAAAAGAAGACAAATTAGAACTAGTCAAAGGAAGAAATTCATAGAACAGAATATAGGAGGATTCTATAGGAGGATTCCAAACATGAATCTTCCTTTTCCTCATAGATACAGTACCCTCTTAGTATTGATGTATGATAGTATACACAAAATATTGCCAGCCTCAGAAACTCACCTGAGCCTTTGGTGTCTAAAATTTCTGTTGGGACTCAATCACATACTGCCTGCATGGCTGACTTTGTCTTTAGCCCTTTCCAGAAGTTCAGGCTAATACCTTTAGTTGTGTTTTCCTTTGGAAATTGAGATGGACTTGTACATCCTAAAACCTCCATCATAAATCACATCATTAGACTGTTAATGGCCAAAGCCCCCATTCAGAGAAAGACTTCTAGCAGACAGGATACTCCAGATGCCTAGTAATCACCTGTTAATAGCCAAAGCCAAACAAAAGCCTGACCTCTCTTGGGGTGAAATTTATTCTTCACTACACAATAGTTAAGCAGTAATGAAAAGAGGTATTTACCAAAGTTTTAATTATCTGGAAACATGTTTATGTATAATGTTATGTCAGAAAAACAGGATTAAAAATAAATACACAGTGTGGTCTTGAATATACAGTATCATGTTGTATCTCTTATGTGATTTGATAGATAAGAAATAGACTGAAAGGAAATGCACCAAAATATTAGCATAATTATCTCCAGGTAATGGAATTGTGGGTATTTCCCAAGTTTTCAACCATCAACATATTACTTCATTATTTAAAAACAAAAATCTTTTAAAGTTATTTCTCTCTTTCTATAACTACTCAATAGTAGAGAAATTTAAAATAGTTTATAAAAGGGAGCACCTGGGTGACTCAGTGGGTTAAGTGGCTGCCTTCAACTCAGCTTATAATCTCGGAGTCCTGGAATCGAGTTCCGGTTCTGGCTCTCTGTTCAGTGAGGAGTCTGCTTCTCCCTCTGCCCGTCCCCTCAGCTTGTGTCCCCGCCCCCCCCCATCAAATAAATAAATAAAATCTTTTTAAAAATAAAATAGTTTATGAAAGTGTTTTAGGGGGCCACCTGAGTAGCTCAGCTGTTTAAGTGACTGCCTTTGGCTCAGGTCATGCTCTTGGAGGCCCAGGATCAAGTCCCATATCAGACTCCCAGCTCCCTGCTCAGTACGAAGTCTGCTTCTCCCTTTGACTTTACCCCCCTTGTGCTCTCTATCTGCTTCTCCCTCTGACTCCCCCTCTCATGCTCTCTCTCTCTCATATAAATAAAATCCTGGGGCGCCCAGGCTCAGTCATTAAGCATCTGCCTTGGGCTCAGGTCAGAGCTGAGTTGGGCTCCCTGCTTGGCAGGAAGCCTTCTCCCTCTTCCACCCCCCCTGCTTGTATTCCCTCTCTTGCTGTTTCTCTTTCTCTCTATCAAATAAATAAATAAATAAAATGTAAAAAACAATAAAAGTGTTTTGGGGATATGCAGGAAAAATTATAAAAGGAAGGAAGGATAAAAAATTGGAAATAACCACAAAAAAAATTGGAGATGAATACTGGATTTTAAGACTCATAATCACACTTTCAAGTTCCTGAAGTGGGAATGTATCTTATAATCAGTGTATATATGTAATTTGGTAGTATTTCTTTTTCCCTAAAAAGCTGTTATTAAATTGGTGATGTTTCTTATAATCAATGATTCATTAAAAGGTTTGAAACAAATCAGCAGCTTATATGCAAATCAGCAAGCTCAGACTGCTGTGAGGGGGACCACTAGGCTCTTCTGCCATCTGTTTGTTTTTAAGACTAGCACTCCATTCCCTGAAGTGGAAGTACTTGTCATGAGAAGAATTTCAAGTGTTTTAAGAGATCTGTTCAAACATTAATGTTGTAAATGTACTATTATGTATTAGAAATTAAAGAAATTTTTAAAGAACCATTATAACAGTGTAGCAGTGATTTTTTTTCTATTTCACATTTAGCCAGCTTTCATTGTGGTTTGATCATCTTTCAAAAACAAATCCAATAGGAATTTAGAAGCTGTTAATCATTATATAAGTATAGTCAATAGGTAGTTAACAAATCCCAGGTAAAGCAATTCATAGTGTGTTCATTATTGTAGTATATTCTACATTTAAGTGAAATCAGATAAGTACTAGCCTATAATAAAAACTTTTATATTGAGTCTCAATCAGTGATTTTTTTTTTCCAGACAACAACAAGACATAAAGTACTTATTATGGAATTTTGTCCATGCGGAAGTTTATACACTGTTTTAGAAGAGCCATCTAATGCCTATGGACTACCAGAGTCTGAATTTTTAATTGTTTTGCGAGATGTGGGTATGTTTGTTTATATGATTTTATAAATATATGTGTATATAGATATACGTGTGATTTTATAGTTATATGTGTGTATAATTTAATGACATAAGGGTTGTTTTTTTTTTTTTAAGATTTTATTTGAGAGACAGAAAGAGATCACGAGTGGTGGGAGGAGTAGGGGGAGGAGCAGACTCCGCACTGAGCAGGGAGCCCAGCCCAATGCCGGGCTCAACCCCAGTACCCTGGGATCATGACCTGAACCAAAGGCAGATTTTTTTTTTTTTTAAAGATTTTATTTATTTATTTGACAGAGATCACAAGTAGGCAGGCAGGCAGAGAGAGAGAGAGAGAGGAGGAAGCAGGCTCCCCGCTGAGCAGAGAGCCCGATGTGGGGCTCGATCCCAGGACCCCGGGATCATGACCTGAGCTGAAGGCAGAGGCTTTAACCCACTGAGCCACCCAGGCGCCCCCCAAAGGCAGATTATTAATCAGCTGAGCCACCCACGTGCCCCAAGAATTTTTTTTTTAAAGTAGGCTCCAGACTCAGCATGGAGCCCAACACGGGGCTTGAACTCATGACCCCAAGATCAAGACCCAAGCCATAATCGAGTCTAACCCTTAACCAACTGAGACACCTAGGTGCCCCTAATGACATAAGAATTGTAAATATATTATTTTTGTATTCAAAACCGAAGATCTTTATGCAGTACTTTCTTAGATACAACACCAGGAGTATAAATACTCAAAATAGATAAGCTGGACTTCATCAACATTAAAAACATTTGTGTTTCAGAGGACAATATCAAGTAAGTGAAAAGACAACCCACAGAACAAGAGAAGTTATTTGCAAATCACATATATGATAAGGAATTTTGATCCTAACAACTTAATCAAAAGACAACACAATTTAAAATGGGCAAAAGAAAAAAATAAGTAAATAAAAATAAATAAAAATGATAAACATCTCTCCAAAGAAGGTGAACATATATGGCCAATGAGAACATAAAAAGAGAATCAAGATTATTAGTCATTAGGGAAATGCAAATCAAAACTACAAAGTGATACCACTTCATACTCCCTAGCATGGCCAAATCAGAAAGATAAAATGGGCACCTGGGTGGCTCATTCCATTGAGTGTCCCAATTCCTTGGTTTGAGCTCAGATGATGAGCTCAGGGTCATGTGATTGAGCCTGGTCTTGGGCACCTCACTCCCCAGGGAGTCTGCTTAAGGTCCTCTCCCTCTGCCCCTCCCTCTACTCATGAATGTTCTGTCTCTCTTATTAATTAATTATTTTTTTAAAAAAAGACAACAAAAGCAGGTGTTGGCAAGGATGTGAAAAAGTTGGACCCTAATATATAGGTGGTGGGATCGTAAAAAAGTACAGCCACTTGGGAAAATAGTCTAGCAGTTCCTCAAAAGATTAAACATAGAATTACCATGTGACTTAGCAATTCCAATGCTAGGTATTTACCCAAGAATTAAAAACTTGTCCACACAGAAACTTGTATACCAATATTCCTAATAGCCAAAAGTGGAAATAGCCCAAGTGTCCATCAACTGATGTATAAATAAAATGTCCATTATCCATGCAATGACATATTACTCGTTCATGAAAAAGAAAAATGGGGCACTTGACTCGCTCAGTCAGTGGAGCATGTGACTCTTGATCTTGGGGTCATGAGTTGGGCCTAGAGCTTACTTAAAAAAAAAAGAGAGAAGTAGTGATACATGCTATAAAATGGATGCACCTTGAAAAATGATGCTAAGTGAAGGAAACCAGACACAAAGGTCATAATATTTATGATTTTGTTCATATGAAATGTCCAGAATAGGCAAATCCATAGAAACAGAAAGCAGATTAGTCATTTCCAGCGGTTTGAAGGGATGGCAGCTATGAGGAGTGACTGCTAACAGGTATGGGGTTTCTTTTTGGCATAATGAAAATGTTCTGAAAATAATGGTGATGGTTGTACACTTTGACTCTTCTAAACACTACTCAGTTGTATACTTTAAAAGGCTGAATTTTATGATACATGAATTTTATCTCAAAGCTATTTAAAAAAAAAAAAAGAATATGGCAACCAAAGGGAATAATATCTTCTTGACGAGAAGTGAATCAGTATTTGAGGAATGGGAAAGTCCAGTGATAAAGAAGGCATAAGGTTAGTGGGAATTCTTGAACTTGATATGGAAGCAGTGTGGAGACCCTTTAGGTGAGGATAAGATGAGAGAAAAACAATGTATGCTACAGCCCGTTTAACCAAGTAGAAGTTACAGATAATTGATGACTTCCTAAGTGTACAGGTAGCCCTGAATTTTCATAATTGAATGTGATACCCATAAGCTTATTTTTGTATGTTATATTTAGACATTCATATATCAGCTGTCAAATGTTTCAAACTAGTGTTCAGTGGCACTGCTTGTCAGTTAGCCAAAACAGATTAATTTCAGCAATGTAGCCCCTTTACCCTTAAAAAAAAAAAAAAAAAAAAAGGAAAATGACCTTTGAAGAACAGCTTTAAGCATGTAAGAAATATATTCTTATGGAAGCCAGTCTGACACTTTGCCTCAATTACTTTTTTACTGTTTTATGTATTGAGTCCAGTTTACTATTTTATGGAATTTTTCTCCAAGCTAAAGAAATATGAAACTGTGGTGAAAGATTGGCAATTTCTCAGGAATCATTATTCTTAAGTTTAGGCACATTACCCACATGTATATAACCAGAAGTAATTCAGGAAGTCTTTATGCTGAAGACCATTTTGTTCCATTTCCTAATACTATTGAATTAAGAGAGATTGGACTCTTCCCTAAACCATATTGATCCTTATTCTTAAACTGTGTTACTCAGACATGAGATATAAAATGTAAACACCATCTGTTATTTCTTTGGTAAAAATGATTTTAGACCAACTTACGGAAAAACATACTTAGTGAATGTGGATGAATTTGATGTGCATACACATGTACATAGATGCCTACATTATGATTTCCTTTGTTTTATTTTATCAAGTCGGTGGAATGAATCATCTCCGAGAGAATGGCATAGTGCACCGTGATATCAAGCCAGGGAATATCATGCGTGTTATAGGGGAAGATGGACAGTCTGTGTACAAACTCACAGATTTTGGTGCAGCTAGAGAATTAGAAGATGATGAGCAGTTTGTTTCTCTGTATGGCACAGAAGAATATTTGGTAAGTCCTGTATCACTTATTTAAAGCTGAGTATGTTGTAAATATGGGTGACTGGTCAACTATAAAATGTCACTAACTTTTATGACAAAAATTAAGCTTTTATTCTCATGTGTATGGTGTGTAATGAGGGAATTAGATATTGTCATCTAGCAATGCTGTTACTTTTAAAGATTCTTTTAAGTTTTATAACACTCAAGTTCTTTAATTTTTCTAATGCTGTGGATCTATATTAAGAGAAAAAGCTATATATATGTTTCAGAAGCATGTAGCTAGTAAATGCTCCCTTTTTTGGATCACAGCGGTTAATATATATTACAGGTTTGTTATAATGATACCCCTATAGAGCAAATTTCGTTATAATTCTGAAGCAGAAGATTCTATTCAGGGAGGTCGGTTATTGAAAGACAGAAAGGAACATTATTAGAAACACAAAAAATGAAATGCTTTTGAAAAGATCTAACTTGAAATGCTAGAAAGCTAGAAAAGCTCTGTGTTTCAAACTGTGTAGGTGTGTTTGTATAAAGTTAGTAAGCATTTGAAACACTTAAGAAGGGGCGCCTGGGTGGCTCAGTGGGTTAAGTCTCTGCCTTCGGCTCGGGTCATGATCTCAGGGTCCTGGGATGGAGCCCTGCGTTGGGCTCTCTGCTTGGCAGGGGGCCTGCTTTCCCCTCTCTCTGCCTGGCTCTCTGCCTACTTGTGATCTCTCTCTGTGTCAAATAAATAAATAAAATCTTAAAAAAAAAATAAACAAGAAAATATACTTAAAAGTAAGTATATTTAATTTTTCAAGGAACCACCATACTATTTTCCACAGTGGCTTTGCCAGTTTACATTCCCACCAACAGTGCCTGAAGATCCCCTTTTCTTTACATCCTTGCCAACACTTGTTATTTCTTGTCTTTTTATTGCTAGCCATCCTGACTGGTGTGAGGTGGTATCTCATAGTTTTGATTTGCATTTCCCTGATAATGAGTGATGTTGAGCATCCTTCCCTGTGACCACTGGCCATCTGGATGTCTTCTTCAGAAAAATGTCTTTTCGGGGTGCCTGGGTGGCTCAGTGGGTTAAAGCCTCTGCCTTCAGCTCCGGTCATGATCCCAGGGTCCTGGGATCGAGCCCCACATCGGGCTCTCTGCTCAGCAGAGAGCCTGCTTCCTCCTCTATCTCTCTCTGCCTGCCTCTCTGCCTACTTGTGATCTCTGTCAAATAAATAAATAAGGGACGCCTGGGTGGCTCAGTTGGTTGGGCGGCTGCCTTCGGCTCAGGTCATGATCCCAGCGTCCTGGGATCGAGTCCCACATCAGGCTCCTTGCTCATCAGGGAGCCTGCTTCTCCCTCTGCCTCTGCCTGCCATTCTGCCTGCCTGTGCTCGCTCGCTCTCCCTCTCTCTCTCTGACAAATAAATAAATAAAATCTTTAAAAATAAATAAATAAATAAATAAATAAAATCTTTAAAAAAAAAGAAAAAAGAAAAATGTCTTTTCAGATCTTCTGCCCATTTGTTAATTAGCTGGTTTATGGTTTTTTGGTTATGAGTTGTATGAGTTCTTCTTTTTTTCTTTTTAAGATTTTATTTTTAAGTAATCTCTATACCCAACAAGTGGCTTGAACTAACACCCCAAGATCAAGAGTCGCAGACTCCACTGATTAAACCAGTTAGGTGCCCCTGTGTGAGTTCTTTATACGTCTTAGATATTAACCCCTTACCAGAGATATCATTTGCAAATATCTTCACCCATTTAGTAGGTTGCCTTTTTGTTTCATTGATGGTTTCCTTTGCTGTGCAAAAGCTTTTCATTTTGGTGTAGTCCCAGTAGTTTATTTTTGCTTTCATTTCCTTTGCCTGTGGTAACTACACATATAGTGCTGAGCTTTGTGTAATGTATAGAATTTTGTTTGTTGGTTGGTTTTTTTAAAAGACTTTTTAAATTTAGAATTTTTTTTTTTTAATATTTATTTATTTGACAGAGAGAGATCACAAGTGGACAGAGAGGCAGGCAGAGAGGGAAGAAGCAGGCTCCCTGCTGAGCAGAGAGCCTGATGCGGGGCTCGATTCTAGGACCCTGAGACCATGACCTGAGCCGAAGGCAGAGGCTTTAACCCACTGAGCCACCCCGGCGCCCCTAGAATTATTTTTTTTAAAGTAGGCTTCCCACCCAGTGTGGGGCTCAAACTCACAACCCTGAGATCAAGAGTTGCATGCTCTATCCACTGAGCCACCCAAGCGCCCCTGTAATTATTAATCACTGTGTTACATACCTGAAACCAATGTAACTTGTATGTCAACTATATTTCATTACCAAAAATTTAAAATAAGAAGTAAGTACATTTAACATGTAGTCAGGAAGTTTATAATAAAAAACTATCACTAATTGCCTCTGGCTCTGGACTTTATCTTTATTTTTATTTATTTATTTTTTTTTTTAAAGATTTTATTTATTTATTTGATAGAAATCACAAGTAGGCAGAGAGGCAGGCAGAGAGAGAGGAGGAAGCAGGCTCCCTACTGAGCAGAAAGCCCGATGTGGGGCTCGAACCCAGGACCTGGGATCATGACCTGAGCCGAAGGCAGCGGCTTAACCCACTGAGCCACCCAGGCGCCCCTGGACTTTATCTTTAAAGACTTAAAGGGCGCTGCAGTGGCTCAGTTGGTAGAGCATCTGACTCTTGATCTCGGCATGAATTTGAGTCCCAAGTTGGGTATAGGGATTACTTAAAAAAAAGAAAAAAAAAAAAAAGTATTGGATTCTGTGACTTCTTTCCAGTTGGATTCTGCTGTTGTAAACTTATACCATGAAGAATAAAGTATAGCTGCCCCATAGCTTTATTCAGATTATTCTAAGTCTAGCATGAATGAGGGTATCTTAAATTGTTTTGTTAAATAAATAAATAAATATTGTTCTGTTAATAGTATATAACCCCAAATTAGTCTGTACTTATATTTTGATAATCTTTTAATAAGAATACCCCAAAATGGATTATATTCATCCAACAAATATGTATGGGGTGCCTACTGTGTGCCAGGCACTGTTGGAGGCCCTGGAGCTTCCATGGTGAACGAGATGCATGAGATTCCTGGGTTGGAGTTGGAGTTATAAGCAGAGGCTAGCCAGAACATATAGCCTAGTGGTTTCAACTCCGTATGATCACTCCCTTTTTATAATAAATGTTTTGCAATGTTCCCTTCAGTATCTTGAAATGAAATGCTTAGATATAATCAACCTGTATGCCTAATTAAGAAAATGACCTAGTATCTTAATAATATTATATGGGAAAATAAAATCATATTTAATATGTGGAAGTTTAGGAACAGCTTCACTAGCAGACATTAAAGAATCTGATGCTTGCACCTGTGTGCATTACCACTTCCAGTGCAGGTACAGTGATCACTTGGGTGTTCTGTTAATGAGTCACACATCACAAGTGGTGGTGGTGTCACCGGCATGACTTTCCAAAGCAGTGAGTAACTCTTCGTGGTTTCTAACTAAACAAGTAGGTTGACATAGAGCTGCATTCTTGTAGCTACAAAAATACTTTGTGTACAAATAGATTTTATGTTTATATATCAGATGGAATGATAGACTTCTCACCTGTACAAGTTATCTGGCAGGATATTCAGAAGTCATGCTGTAAGGGCACCTGGCTGGCTCAGTCAGTAGAGGGTGGGACTCTTGATCTCAGGGTTGTGAGTTTGAGCCCCACGTTGGACATATAGATGACAAAAGTCATGCTGGATATCAGAAGCTTATTTTTCAGAATTGTTCCCTGTTAAGCAGGATGTCTTTCATCTCTGATCTCTGCCCACTCAATAGCAGTAGCTCTTCCCATTTACCATGGAAAGCAAAACAAACAGCCATTCCTTACCAGCCTTTATGAGGTTGACCACCCATTACCAACTATTACTCTTTCACATAGCCTTCTAGGACCAGAGTTTAGCTTTTGCTTTTTAACAAACTTAAAATGGAAAGAACACACCATTAGCTTAACTGCAGTTCATGTTGTACTCCAGGCTGAAATTTTGCTCTAATCTATTTTCTGTTCCATATTATGCCCAGCCCTGTTTTCAAATACAGTATACCAGAAGTTATTAAAAGAGTTAAATAAGGGGCGCCTGGGTGGCTCAGTGGGTTAAGGCCTCTGCCTTCGGCTCAGGGCATGATCCCAGGGTCCTGGGATCGAGCCCGCATCGGGCTCTCTGCTCAGCAGGGAGCCTGCTTCCTCCTCTCTCTGCCTGCTTCTCTGCCTACTTGTGATCTCTGTCTATCCAATAAATAAGTAAAATCTTTAAAAATACCAGAAGTTATTAAAAGAGTTAAATAAGGGGCACCTGGGTGGCTCAGTGGATTAAAGCCTCTGCCTTCGGCTCGGGTGATGATCCTAGGGTCCTGGGATGGAGCCCCGCATCGGGCTCTCTGCTCAGCGGGGAGCCTGCTTCCTCCTCTCTCTCTGCCTGCCTCTCTGCCTACTTGTGATCTCTGTCTGTCAAATAAATAAATAAAATCTTTAAAAAAAGAAAAGAGTTAAATAAAAGCCTGAAGCTCAGCAATCTAGAAATATTTATATATATTTATGTGTGTGTGTGTGTGTATGTATATATATATATATATATATATATATGTGTGTGTGTGTGTGTGTGTGTGTGTGTGTGTGTTTAAGATTTTATTTATTTTTTTGACAGAGAGAGATTACAAGCAGGCAGGCAGAAGGGGTGGGGAAGCAGGTTCTTTGCTGAGCTGAGAGCCCGACGTGGGACTGAATCCCAGGACCCTGAGATCATGACCTGAGCTGAAGGCAGAGGCTTAACCCACTGAGCCACCCAGGTGCCCCACAGAAATATTTATATTTAAATGAAAAAAATTTCTCATTTTGGAATTCCCAGGCCAGATGTTTAATCTCCCACCACCCTTTGTGAAAGTCCAAAGAAAATGTCAACATTCTTCTTCCACCATTTTTAATATGATGGATATTTTAATAATATAAACTGAGAGTTTTACAATAGGTTTATTCTTATGTTCCTATTCCAAGTGTGGAAGGCCAGGCCCAGTAATACCAAACCCTCCAGAAACACAAGTCTTACTTTCAGGAGAGAGCTGGTGAACACAGATACATCTAACCACTCTCTATTAAGCCAGTATCATTCAGTCACTCTGCAGGGAATTTTACCAGTTAGGTAGTGTGTTATTGCACCTTTTGAGAAGATTCCCCCTTTGTATTCTTTTAGAATCACTGTATCTACTCCTCGTGTGCTAGAGGATTATCAGGCATATCCAGGTATTCTGTTCACAGTCCCATTTATACACTAAGTACCATCTATTGGGTCAAAGGTCTGGCTAGCACTTCTAAGGACAGTAGTTTATGTGCTACACCATAAAACAGCAAAACCACTTGTACCCCATATGTCTGGTAGGCATAAGTTTGGACACTCAATTCAAACCCCTCATGCTTATCACCTCTTTTGATTTTGCATTAAAATCTATTTCACAGGCACCTGGGTGGCTCTGTTGGTTAAGCAACTGCCTTCCACTCAGGTCATAATCAAGTCCCGCATCAGGCTCCCTGCTTGGCAGGAAGTATGCTTCTCACTCTGAGCTCCCCTCTCATGCTCTCTCTCTCTCATTCTGTCTCAAATAAATAAATAAAATCTTAAAAAAATAAAGCATATTTCCCAAAAGAGTATCCCCCATCCCCATCTCCCACCCCTCCCATACACCACACATAAAATTCAGGGATTGTGACCCTTTGGGAGTCAGATTCATAGATTGTGTTATTTAGAAACACCCTCCTAGTGGTGCCATTTGCATTGGTTCCCAGGCCCTTGGGCCACAACCACGTATCATAGTGTCATAAGGCATTTGTTTTGATTTGGATGATCAAATCTTTGGTCAACTCTGCTCTACTTTGGTCCATAATAATACACTCTTGTAGCTTTATCTTTCAAGAATCTTAATTCTAATGCGTCATTTCTGTGAAGGCAAATGTCAAGAGGCAAAGCATGTATGACCCCTGGTTATACTCTGCAGGGCTTAATGTCCACCAGAATCTCTGTCTGGATCTGTAAGCTCCTAAGCCATGTCTTCTAAGATTTGTCTCTACTCCAGAACTCTCATATAGTGTCTCCTGGGCTTAAAGTCATGTGTTCAACATCAGACCAGCTACTTGTCTGGGTTGCTCCATTGCAATCAACCCAGTCAGGCTAGTCTGTGAAATAATTTTAGAAAATTTTATTTTTATCTCAGAGTTCATCTGACTTGCTCTGATGGACTGCATGTCAGGGACGAGGAAAAGGAATCAAGGCTGCCTGAAAGGTTTGGGGTATAAGCAACTGGGTAGATGGTGGTACTGCTTACTTAAGAAGGTAAAGATTAGAAGGAAACCAATTTGAGAGTGAAGACCAAGAGTCTATTTTAGATACGTGAAGTTTGAGCTACTTTTTAGATTTTAGAGAAAACAGTAGAATATATGAATCTGGAGCTCAGGGCGGGAGATAGTTTTGGGAGTTAAAATATTAGATAAGGTGCACCTGGGTGACTCAGTCGGTTAAGCATCTGCCTTCTGCTCAGGTTATGAGCCCGGGGTCCTGAGATTGAGCCCCCATACCATGTTCAGCAGGATCCTGCTTCTCCTTGTGACTGCCACTCTACTCTGCCTATTTGTGCTGTCTCTCTCTCTCTCTCTGAAATAAATAAATAAAATCTTAGAGTATATAAATAATATTTAATGCCATAGGCCTAAATAGGAGATGAGGAAATAAGACAGTTATAAATGTAAACAGCTATTTTGAGAAGTTTTACTATGATGGGAAGTAGAG